>NC_066636.1:12850262-12960064 GCF_025201925.1 Gopherus flavomarginatus
GTATGGTCTGGAGGGGTCCCTGGGGACTTAAGGGGTTGTGGTTGTGCAGATACCTACATCCCGGTTGGAGGGGGCCCCGGTGAGCTTAGGGGGTTAGTGTGGCATACACACATAGCTACGACCAGGCTGGTGGGGGCCCTATGGGTCTTAGGGGGCTTGAGCAGGGCAGAGATATCTATGTTCAGGCTGGAGCAGTCCTGGGGAGGGCTTAGGGGGTTCCTGGAGGTCACAAATATCTACGTCCCGGCTGGAGGAGTTCTGGGGGTATTAGGTAGTTGGGGGGGCACAGATACTTATTTTGAGGCTGTAGGGGTCCCGGGGTTGCCTTGGGCATTTTGGGGTACAGATACCTATGTCCATCCTGTAGGGGTCGCTGGGAGGATCAGTGGGTTCGTGAGGGTGCACAGATACCTATGTTGAGGCTATAGGGATCCTGGGGGGGCTTAGGGGGTTGTAGGGGGCACACATACCTTCATCCAGGCAAGAGGGGTCCTGGGGCCCTTATGGGGTTCGTGTTGGGCACAGATACCTGCGTCTAGGCTTGAGAGGTTCCAGGGGGCTTAGGGGGGTTGTGGGGAGCTCAGATAACTATGTCGAGGCTGGAGGGGTCCCATCGTGGCCTGGGGGTTTGTGGGGGGCACAGATACCTGTGTCTAGGCTGGAGGACTTTCGGGGGTCTTAGGAGGGTTGTGGGGGCACCAATACCTATGTCCATGCTGGAGGGATCCCGTTGTGGCTTAGGGGATTTGTGGGGTCAGAGATACCTATGTCTAGGCTGGAGGGGTCCTGGGAAGGATTAGATGTGTTGAGGGGGAACAGATACCTACCTCCCGATTGTAGGGGGCCCTGTGTAGCTTAGGCGGTTTGTGGGGGTCACAGATACAAACATCCATGCTGTAGGGATCCTGAGGGTCTTTGTGGGGCTCTGGGGGTCACAGATACCTACCTACAGGCTGGAGGGGTCCTGTGGGTCTTAGGGGGTTTGTGGGGCATACAGATGCCTACATCTGGGCTTGTGGGTTCCCTGGGGGGCTTAGAGGTTTTTGGGGAGCACAGATACCTTTATCCAGCCTAGATGGGTCCCAGTGGGATTAGAGGGTTGTGGGGGGCACAACCTATGTAAGCAGACGCAGAATGAACTCTACCCTGACATCTGGTGGTGAATTATGGGCGAGTGTGGAAAAGAATTTCAGGGGCTGATCGTGTTTGCATAGACAAACCCACTCCGCCTGACATGGCCACGGCAGCCTGGGATGGTTTGCTTTGGCAGCTGTTTATTTGTTGTTGGAGTGTGAGATGTGGAGTGTTTGTCACCCTGATTGTGTGAGTGAGGAACTGTGAAACTGCTTGAGACAGGGATTCTCACCATCAATTGAGTGACACTCGCTATACAGGGAGGCGGGCTCCTTGAGTGAGCCAGAACCACCCAATTGCATCTTTTTTTTTCTTTTAGCAGTTAAATAGCAGAGCTTTTTTTTTTTATTCTTTTAAGAAATGGAGTTCTAGGTTCTTGAGTTTACGTTTCTAAAAAGCTGTTCTAGCTAAGGGGGCTGTCTGAAGCTGTATTGTAGAGCAGGACAGCTGATAGAGAGAAGTAATTTGTGGGATGATTGGAGGAGCCCATGGAGTGGGGTGAGCCAAGCAGTTTTTTGGGGACAGCTGGAGCAGATCCACAGGTCAATTGGGGAGCAGAGCAGCTGATGGACCGGGCAGAAACAGTTCGTGGGGAAGGCAGAAGTAGAATCCATGGAGAGTCAGGGCAGTCGGCAGGTGGACCACTTCACGTGTCCTTTTTCTACCCAGGCTGGCAGGGGGAAAAACCCTGCAGATAGACTCTTGAACTCTGGGGCTGTGGGACTGTGGGTGATTTTGGGGTTGCTGGACTCTTGAAACATTTGAGGTATTAGACTTTGGAGTCTTGGAGTTGTTTGGGGATGGCTGGACTCAAGAGCCCAGGGAAAAGAACATGGCCTAGTTGAGGTGTTTTCCCAATTTAATGCTATGTTGTTTATCTTACGTTATTAAACATTTTCTGCTACACCCAGACTCTGTGCTTGTGAGAGGGGAAGTATTGCCTCTTTGAGGCACCTAGGGGTGCGTATGTAAAATTTCCCCATGTCACTGGGTGGGGGCTCAAGCTGCTTTGAATTACGTTGTAGGGAATGGACCTCTATGTATAGAACCCAGTCCTTGCTGCTATCAATTCAGCCTGACAGAAGGGTTCCACATACGTCCAGGATGAAGAGGTCCCTGGGGGGCTTAGGGGTTTCGTGGTGGGCACAGATATGTAGGTCCAGGCTTTAGGGGTCCCTGGGGGGCTCAGGGGTTTGGCCCGCGGGCACAGATACCTACGTCCAGGCTGCAGGGGTCCCAGAGGGGATTAGGGGGTGTCACAGAGTGTGGTTAAATCCGGCCCTGCACCCCTCTTCCTCGGACACAGAGTGACTCAGCCAGCCAGTAAAACAGAAGGTTTTTTTGGCCAACAGGAACGAAGGATACAGCAGGACCCCTCAATTGATTCCTTCTGGGGTTCAGGAAGCTTAGTTCCCAGTTTAGGATTCCCTGAATTCCAACAACCCAGCTCCAAACGAAAACTGAACTAACTCCCTCCAGCCGGCCCCTTCCTGTGTCCAGCTTCCCGGGCAAAGGTGCTGACCCCCTCCCGCCTGCCTAGCTTGAGTTATAGGCTTAGGTCCTGTCCCTCACCTAAAGTCACCCATTGCTCTCCCATCCCCCACACAGACAGTCCCTACTCCATCACAGTAATGTCCAGAGCATTTCCCACATGGAGCAACAGTGACACCGTGTGGCCACGCAGGGTAATGCACAGAGCATCACACCTACGTAGAGGCTGTAGAGATCCCTGTGGGGCTTAGGGGTCATGGGAGGTACAGATAGCTACGTCCAGGCTGGAGGCATTCCGGGGGGGCTTAAGGTGGTTCATAGGGTCACAGATACCTACGTGCAGGATGGTTGGGACCCTGGGGGAGTTAGGGGAGTTGTGGGGGGCATAGGTACTTGTTTTCAGGCTGTAGAGGTCCTGGTGGGGATTAGGGGCTTCATGGAGGACACCAATAGCTACGTCCGGGCTGGAGGGGTCCCTGGATGGCTTAGGGAGTTCTGCTGAGCACAGTGGTCCCTGGGGGTTTAGGAACTTGGTGAGGGGCACAGATACCTATGTATGTCCTGCATGGGGTCCCTGGGGGGGGCTTAGTGGTATTGTAGAGGACAGAGATTCCTACGTCCAGGCTATAGGGATTCAAGGGGGCTTAGGGCATCGGGGGCACAGATACCTACATCCAGGCTGGAGGGGACCCCGGGGGCTTAGGGGGTTTATGGGGGGCACAGCTATGTACGTCCAGGCTGGAGAGGTTCCGTAGAGGATTAGGGGGTTTCGCAGATGACAGAGATACCTATCTCCAGGCTCTAGGGGTCCCTGGGGGCGTTAGGGTTTTTTTGGGGAGGCACAGATATCTATGTCCAGGTTGGAGTCGTTTCTGTGGGGTTTAGGAGGTTCCTGGGGGGCACAGATACCTAGGTCCATGCTGTAGGGGTCCCCGGGTGGATTAGGGGTTTATGGGGGGCACAGATATATACGTCTAGGCTGTAGGGGTCCCTGGGAGGCTTAGGCGGTTTGTGGGGGGCAGCGATACCTACATCTGGGCAATACCACTTCCAGGGGGAATTAATGTGTTGCGGGGGGCACAGATACCTAGGTCCAGGCTGGAGGGTTCCCGGGGTGGGGGGCATAGGCAGTTTGTGAGGGGCACAGATACCTGCAACCAGGCTGGAGGGGTCCCTGGGGGGCTAAGGGGGTTTCTTGTGGGCACAGATAACTACCTCCAGGCTGGAGGGATTTCTCGGCACTTAGGGGTTGTGGGGGGCACAGATACCTCCGTCCAGGCTGGAGGGTCCCTGGGGGGCTTAGTGGGTTTGTGGGGGGCACAGATACCTAGGTCCAGGCTGTCGGTGTCCCAGGGCGATTAGGCGGTTAAACTGGGTGCTCAGATACATCCAGGCTGGATGTGTCCCGAGGAGCTTAGGGGGCTCGTGAGGTGCTCAGACACTGTGTCCAGGCTGTAAGGATCCCTGGGGGCTTAGGGGGTTCGTGGGGGGTCACAGATAGGGACTTCCAGGCTGAAGGGGTCGCTGGGGCATTTAGGGGGTTTGTGGGAGCACAGATACCTACGTCCAGGCTAAAGGGGTAATGCGGGTGCTTAGGGGGGATCGGGGCAGACACAGATACCTATGTCTAGGGTGTAGGGGTCCCGAGGAGATTGGGGGTTGAGGGGGGAACAGATACCTACGTCCTAGCTGGAGGGGGTCCTGGTGGTTTAGGAGGTTCGTTGAAGTCACAGGTACCTACGTCCAGGCTGTAGGGGTTCCTGGGGCGTTAGGGGGTTTCTGGGGGTCACAGATACCTACGTGCAGACTGGAGGGGTCCCTGAGGGCTTAGGAGATTAATGGGGGGGCACAGATACCAAACGTCCTGGCTGTAGATGTTCCTGGGGTGCATAGAGGGGCTGTGGTTGCACATAACTCTACATCCAGGCTGTCGGGGTCCCGTGGGGGATTAGGGGGTTCGTGGAGAGCTTAGATACCTACGTGCAGGTTGGAGATGTCCTGGGAAGGATTAGGGAGTTTCTGTGGTGCACAAATACATATCTCCAGGCTATAGGGTCCCTGTGGGACCTTACGGGTTATGGGGGCAGAGATAACTATCTCCCATTTTTAGGGGTCGCTGGGGAGGCTTAGAAGGTTTGGAGGGGGCCAAATAGCTACGTCCAGGCTCGAGAGGTCCTGGGGGGGCTTATAGGGTTTGGGGAAGGCACATATACCCATGTCCAGGCTAGAGGGGTGGCTGGGGGACTTAGAGAGGTTGTGGGAGCACAGATACCTAACTTTAGGCCATAGGGGTCTCGGGGGTGCTTAGAGGTTGGGGCGGCACAGATACCTATGTCCAGGCTGTAGGGGTCCCGAGAGGATTGGGGGTTGTGGGGGCAGAGATACCTACGTCCAAAACTGGAGGGCTCCCTGGGGTTTTAGTGCATTTGTGGGGGTCACAGATACCTTTGTCCAGGCTGTAGGGGTCTCGGGGGCGCCTTAGGGGATTGTGGGGGGCACAGATACCTAACTTCAGGCTGTAGGGGTTCCAGGGGTGCTTAGGAGGTGGGAGGGGTGCAGATACCTATGTCCAGCCTGTAGGGTTCCTTGGGGGTGCTTAGGGGGTTGTAGAGGTATAAGATACCTACATCCCGGCTGAAGGAGTCCTCGGGGGGTTCGTGTGGGTCAGAGATACCTACTGTTCAGGCTGTAGGGGTCTTGGGGGGCTTAGGGGATTTCTGGAGGTCACAGATACCTCCGTGCAGACTGGACGGGTCCCCAGGGGATTAGGAGGTTTATGGGTGCACAGATGGACAAGTTCCAGGCTGTGCATGTCCCTGGGTGGCTTAGGGGGTTGTAGCGGGCACAGATACCTATGTCAAGACTGGAGGGGTCCCTGGAGGGCTTTAGCGGTCATGGGGGGCACAGATACCTACGTCCAGCTGAGCTTTTCCCTGGGGGCAGCCTGCGCGCAGCTGCAATCAGCTGTTTGCTCGGCAGGTTCCGCTCAGCTGCTCCCCCCTACCTGCTCCTGCGGGGGCTGAGTGAGTCCCCCCCAAAACAGCCTCAGGGCTCGGGGTGGGCGGGGGTGCAAGGCCAGCAGCAGCACAGCCCGCCCCGCTTCCCTGGGGCTGCCCTGCACCTCTCGGGCTGATGGCTCTGCCATGGCCTCCACGTGAATCGCTGCTCCCTGCCCGCCAGGCTCGGCTCCGGCCACAGCAGCATCGGGTGCCCCAGGGATCCCGGCTATGCTGGGGCTGGGGGCAGTGGTAGGTTGGGGGGAGGAGAAGCTCCAGATACTGACAGGGGGAGGGGGAGAGTAGTCGAGCTGGAGTGGGGGAGGAGAAGCCCTGGATTGGGCTGGAGCCCAGGCTTGGGGAGGGGGCGGGGGGGGGGAGGAGAAGCCCCGGGCCCCTGCAGGAGCTGCAGTGTGGGGAGGAAGGGGAGAAGCGCCAAGCTGGGGCAGGGGAGGAGAAGCCATACAGGGTTGGGAGGCGGGGGGGGTGGGAGAAAGCCCAGACCCCAAGCAGGAGCTGCACTGGGGGGGATGAAGGGGGAGAGGAGCCACCCTGGGGCAGGGAGGAGAAGCCCTGGACCCTGGCAGAAGATGTGGGGCTGAAGTTCCCGTCTTGGGAGCTTTTTAACAGGTCTGTGCATTTCATCATTTTATTTCTGTCTTATGATTAAATTGAGTTCTTTGAGTAACGAGTTCTAAAATGCCTCACATCTCCTGGCTGCAGTAATTATCATTATTACTGTTATTACCGTTTTTGTACCGCTTCTCCTCTCCCTAAATTCCCACCCCTACCCTGAGGCTGTTTGGGGGGGGGGACTCACTCAGCCCCCGCAGGAGCAGTGAGAGGGGAGCAGTTGAGTGGAGCCTGCCCAGCAAACAGCTGATCGTAGGTATCTGAGCTCCCCACGAACCCCCTAGTCCCCCACGGGACTCCGACAGCCTGGATGTAGAGTTATGTGCAACCACAGCCCCTCTATGTGCCCCAGGATCATCTACAGCCAGGACCGTTGGTATCTGTGCCCCCATAACCCCCCTAATCCCACGGGAACCTTTACAGCCTGGACATAGGTATCTGTGCCCCCCACGAACCCTCAAAGCCCCTAGGGACCTTTACAGCCAGGACGTTGGTATCTGTGCCCCCCATAAATCTCCTAAGACCTCCGGGACCCCTCCAGTCTGCACGTAGGTATCTGTGCCCCCCAGAAACCCCTAATCCATCCGGTGACCCCTACAGCATGGACCTAAGTATCTGTGCCCCCTAGGAACCTCCTAAACCCCACAGGAACCATTTCAACCTGGATATAGATATCTGTGCCTCCCAAAAAAACCCTAAGCCCCCCAGGGACCCCTAGAGCCTGGAGACAGGTATCTCTGCCATCTGCAAAACCCACTAATCCTCCTTGGAACCTCTCCAGCCTAGACTTACATAGCTGTGCCCCCACAAACTCCCTAAGCTCCTCGGAACCCCTCCAGCCTCGATGTAGGTATCTGTGCTCCCCCATGCTCTAAGACCCCCAGAATCCCGATAGCCTGGATGTAGGTATCTGGGTCCCTTACACTACCACGAAGACCCCCAGGAATCCCTCCAGGACATACTTAGGTACCTGTGCCCCTCACCAAGTCCCTAAACCCACAGGGACTAAGACGCTGACCACAACCCCCTAAGCCATTCAGGGACCCCTCCAGACCGGACGTAGGTATTGGTGTCCTCCACAAAGCCCCTAATCCCCCCCAGGACCTCTACAGCCTGGATGCAAGTACCTATGCCCCCCACAACCCCTTAACTCCCCCAGGGTCTTGGCCACCCTAGATGTAGTTATCTGTGATGCCAATGAACCCCCTTAAGCCCCCCCGGAATGCCTCCAGCCTGGACGTAGCTATCTGTACCTCCCATGACCCCTAAGCCCCCCAAGGATCTGTACAGCCTCTACGTAGGTGTGATGCTCTGTGCATTACCCTGTGTGGCCACACAGTGTCACTGTTGCTCCATGCGGGAAATGCTCTGGGCGTTACTGTGATGGAGTAGGGACTGTCTGTGTGGGGGATGGGACAACAGAGGGTGACTTTAAGTGAGGGACAGGACCTAAGCCTGTAACTCGAGCTAGGCCGGGGGAAGGGGTCAGCACTTTTGCCCAGGAAGTTGGACACAGGAAGGGACCGGCTGCAGGGAGTTAGTTCAGTTTTGGTTTGGAGCTGTGTTGTTGGAATTCAGGGAATCCCAAACTGGGAACTAAGCTTCCTGAACCCCCAGAAGGACTCGATTGAGGAATCCTGGTTGTGCCCAAAAGCTCTGCTGAATCCTTCGCTCCTGCTGGCCAAAAAAACCTTCTGTTTTACTGGCTGGCTGAGTCACTGTGTGTCCCAGGAAGAGGGGTGCGAGGCCGGATTTCACCAACACTCCGTTACACCCCCTAATCCCCTTCGGGACCCCTGAAGCCTGGATGTAGGTATCTGTGCCCCCCACCAAACCCCTAAGCCCCCCAGGGACCCCCACAGCATGGACCTATGTATCTGTGCCCCCCACGAGCCCCCTAAGCCCCCCAGGGACCCGTCCAGCCTGGACGTAGGTGGAACCCTTTTGCCAGGCTGAACTGAGAGCAGCAAGGACTGGATTCAATACATAGGGGTCCCTTCCCTACAACGTAATGAAAACCAGCTCAAACCCCCAACCAGTGACATGGGAAAATTTTACATACGCACCCCTAGGTGCCTCAAAGAGGCAATACTTTCCCTCTCACAAGCACAGAGTCTGGGTGTAGCAGAAAATGTTTAATAACGTAAGATAAACAACATAGAATTAAAATGGGAAAACACCTCAACTAGGCCATGTCCTTTTCCCTGGGCTCTTGAGTCTAGCAATTCGCGAATCACCCCAAGACTCCAAAGTCCAATACCTCAAATGTTTCAAGATTCCAGCAACCCCAAAATCACCCACAGTCCCGCAGCCCCAGAGTTCAAGTGTCTATCTGCAGGGTTTTTCCCCCTGCCAGCCTAGGTAGAAAGGGGCACCTTACGTGGTCCACTGCCGACTGCCCTACCTCTCTGTGGGATTCTGCTTCCCCCTTCCCCACAAACTGCTCAGCTCAGTCCACCAGCTGCTCTGCTCCACCAGCTGACCTGTGATCTGTTCCAGCTATCCCTAAAAACTGCTCAGCTCACCTCAGTCCATGGGCCACTCCAACCATCCAACAAACTACTTCTCTCCATCAGCTGTTTTGCTCTGCCATATAGTTTCAGACTCCCCCACTAGCTAGCACAACTATTAAGCAAATTCAACTCAGGAATCTACAACTTCAATTCTTAGAGAACTCAAAAATCAGCTCTACTATTCAACTGTTAAAAGAGAAAAAAGTGCAATTGGTGTTTCTGGTTCATTGAAGGAGCTCACTCCCTTGTCTAGCGAGTGCCACTCAATTGATGGTGAGAATCTTTGTCTCAAAGCAGTTTCACAGTTCCTCATCCACACAATCAGGGTGACAACACTCCACATCTCACACCCCAACAACACCCCAAATAAACTGGGGATACCACAGCTGCCAAAGTAACCATCCCAGGCTGCCGTGGCTGTGTCAGGCGGGGTGTGTGTGCCTATGCAAACACGATCAGTCCCTGAAATTCGTTTCCACACTTGCCATAATTCACCACCAGATGTCAGGGTAGAGTTCATCCTGCTTCTGCTTACATAGGTATCTGTGCCCCCCCACAACCCCCTAACCCAACCGGGACCCATCTAGCCTGGATAAAGGTATCTGTGCTCCTCGCAAACCTCTAAGCTCCCCAGGGAACCCACAAGCCCAGATGTAGGCATCTGTATGCCCCACACACCCCCTAAGACCTACAGGACCCCTCCAGCCTGTAGGTAGGTATCTGTGACCCCCAGAGCCCCACAAAGACCCTTGGGACCCCTACAGCATGGATGTTTGTATCTGTGACCCCCACAAACCTCCTAAGCTACCCAGGGCACCCTACAATTGGGATGTAGGTATCTGTTCCCCCACCAACACACCTAATCCCCCCCAGGACCCCTCCAGCCTAAACATAGGTATCTCTGACCCAACGAATCCCCGAAGCCACAACGGGACCCTTCCAGCATGGACATAGGTATCTGTGCCCCCACAACCCTTCAAAGACCGCCAAAATCCCTCCAGCCTAGATGCAGGTATCTGTGCCCCCCACAAACCCCCTAGGCCATGATGGGACCTCTCCAGCCTCGACATAGCTATCTGAGCTCCCCACAACCCCCCTAAGCCCCCTGGAACCCCTCAAGCCTAGACGCAGGTATCTGTGCCCAACACGAACCCCCTAAGGTCCCCAGGACCCCTATTACCTGGAAGAAGGTATCTGTGCCCCCACAACCCCATAAGACCCCCCCTCAGGATCCCTATAGCCTGTTCGTAGGTATCTGTGCACCCTCACGAACCCACTGATCCTCCCAGCGACACCTACAGCATGCACATAGGTATCTGTACCCCAAAATGCCCCAAAGCAACCCTGGGACCTCTACAGCCTCGAAATAGGTATCTGTGCCCCCCACAACTCCCTAATACTGCCAGAACCCCTCCAGCCTGGATGTAGATATTTGTGACCTCCAGGAACCCCCTAAGCCCTCCCCAGGACTTCTGCAGCCTGGACATAGGTATCTCTGTCCCCAACAAGCCCCCTAAGACCCATAGAGCCCCCACCAGCCTTTTTGTAGGTGTGTGTATGCCACACAAACCCCCTAAGCTCCCCAGGGTCCCTTCCAACCGGGATGTAGGAATCTGCATAACCACAACCCCTTAAGTCCCCCAGGGACCCCTCCAGACCATACATAGGTTTCTGTGCCCCTCATCAACTCCCTAAACCCCCAGGGACCACTACAGCCTGGACGTATCTACCTGTGCTCACCACAACCCCCTAAGCCGTCCAGGGACCTCTCCAACCCGGACGTAGATATTTGTGTCCCCCATGAAGCCCCTAATCCCCACCGGAATTCCTCCAGAATGGACGTAGCTATCTATGCCCCCACGACCCTTAAGCCCCCCAAGGATCTCTACAGCCTCTACATAGGTGTGATGCTCTGTGTAATAGCCTGCGTGGCCACACGGTGTCACTGTTGCTCCATGCAGGAAATGCTCTGTGCATTACTGTGATGGAGTAGGGACTGTCTGTGTGGGGGATGGGAGAGCAGGGGGTGACTTTAGGACCGGACACGTGCTCAGCCTGTAACCTGAGCTAGGCAGGGGGGAGGGGGTCAGCACCTTTGCCTAGATAGCTGGACACAGGAAGGGGCTGGCTGGAGGGAGCTGGGTTAGTTCAGTTTCGATTTTGGTCTGGGTGGTTGGAATTCAGGGAATCCCAAACTGGGAACTAAGTTTCCTGAACTCCCAGAAGGACTTGATTACGGGGTCCTGCTTGTGCCTCCAAGCTCTGCTGTATCCTTTGCTCCTGTTGTTCAATAAACCTTCTGTTTTACTGGCTGGCTGAGAGTCACTGTGAGTCCCAGGAAGAGGGGTGCAGGACGGGACTCTCCCACACGCTGTGACAGACGCAAAGCCCCTTCGGGACCCCTGCAGCCTGGACGTAGGTATCTGTGCCCCCCACCAAACACTTAAGCCCTCTGGAGACCCCTCCAGCCTGAACTTAGGTATCTGTGCCTCCCACAACCCCCCTATGCCCCCCAGGGACCTATACAGCCAGGACATTGGTATCTGTACCCCATATAGACTCCATAAGCCCCCTGGGACACTCCAGTGTGCACGTAGATATATGTGCCCCTCAGAAACCCCCTAAACCCCCAGGAACCCCTACAGCTTGGACATAGGTATTTGCACTCCCACAATCCCCCTAACACCCCCCTGGGACATCTACAATCTGGACGTATATATCTGTGCCCCTCACAAAACCTCTAATCCCCCCTGTGACCGATACAGCCTGGACATACATATCTGTGCCCACCCGAACTCCTAAGACCCCCTGGTAACCCTACAGCCTGGACATAGGTATCTTGGGCCCCCACAAATCCCCTAAGACTCCTAGGATGCCTCTGTGCACCCCAAGGCCCCTAAGATCCCCCGGACCCCTACAGCCTGGATGTAGGTGTGACAGTGCTGCCCGTGGGAGCCAGCTGAGGTCACTCAAACAGGGTGAACTGCAAACAAAACAGGGCAGACAAATCCCAAACGCTAGTGGTTATTTCAATACTTAGATTTACCAAGCCAGCACAAAACAGCTTCTGTAGTACCTCACTGGTTACTTAGAAGTTTAAACCACGCAGTTCCCTTAAAGTACGCTGCCTCAGGCCTCTGTCCAGACACATCTGTCAGATATGATGATGATTTCTGAAAATCTTACTTCATCTTATAAAAGAAAAGATTCTTCCGATCCCAAAGGATCAGCCACATACCCAGGTTCAATTATAACTTAGATTAATAGATTCATATATTCTAGGGTCAGAAGGGACCAATGTGATCATCTAGTCCGACCCCTTGCACAAAGCAGGCCACAGAACCTTACACATTCACTTCTACAAAAAAACCCTAACCTATGTCTGAGTTATTGAAGTCTTCAAATTGTGGTTTGAAGACCTCAAGCTGCAGAGAATTCACCAGCAAGTGACCCATGCCCCACGCTGCAGGGGAAGGCGAAAAACCTCCAGGGCTCTGCCAATCTGCCCCAGAGGAAAATTCCTTCCCGACCCCAAATATGGCGATCAGCTAAACCCTGAGCATGTGGACAAGACTCACCAGCCAACTTAGATCTCACCCAAAATACATGCTATAGCCAATTCTTATTAACTTAAGCTAAAATGTATTAGAAAATAAAAGAGAGAGAGTGTTAGCTAAAAGATTAATAGACATTAATCTTAAGGGCCCAAAAGCAAGCTATTCTGATGGGTAGGAAAGATAGAAAATGTGGCAAAAGACTACCTTAGCTTAACCACGAGATCTTGCATGACCTACAAAATAAAAAGGAGTCATATAAAAAATGGAATCTAGGTCAGATTACAAAGGATGAATATAGGCAAATAACACAGGAATGCAGGGGCAAGATTAGAAAGGCAAAGGCACAAAATGAGCTCAAACTAGCTATGGGAATAAAGGGAAACAAGAAGACTTTTATCAATACATTAGAAGCAAGAGGAAGACCAAGGACAGGGTAGGCCTACTGCTCAGTGAGGAGGGAGAAACAGTAACAGGAAACTTGGAAATGGCAGAGATGCTTAATGACTTCTTTGTTTTGGTCTTCCCTGAGAAGTCTGAAGGAATGTCTAACAAAGTGAATGCTTATGGGAAGGGGGTAGTTTTAGAAGATAAAATTAAAAAAGAGCAAGTTAAAAATCACTTAGAAAAGTTAGATGCCTGCAAGTCACCAGGGCCTGATGAAATGCATCCTAGAATACTCAAGGAGTTCATGGAGGAGGTATCTGAGCCTCTAGTTATTATCTTTGGAAAGTCATGGGAGACGGGAGAGATTCCAGAAGACTGGAAAAGGGCAAATATATTGCCCATCTATAAAAAGAGAAATAAAAACAACCCAGGAAACTACAGACCAGTTAGTTTAACTTCTGTGCCAGAGAAGATAATGGAGCAAGTAATTAAAGAAATCATCTGCAAACACTTGGAATGTGGTAAGGTGATAGGGAATAGCCAGCATGGATTTGTAAAGAACAAATCGTGTCAAACCGATCTGATCTCTTTCTTTGATAGGATAACGTTTCTTGTGGATAAAGGAGGAGCGGTGGATATGGTATACCTAGACTTTAGTAAGGCATTTGATACGGTCTCACATGATATCCTTATCAATAAACTAGGCAAATACAATTTAGATGGGGCTAATATAAGGTGGGTGCATAACTGGCTGGATAATCGTACTCAGAGAGTAGTTATTAATGGCTCCCAGTCCTGCTGGAAAGGTATAACAAGTGACGTTCCGCAGGGATCTGTTTTGCGACCAGCTCTGTTCAATATCTTCATCAACGACTTAGATGTTGGCATAGAAAGTATGCTTATTAAGTTTGCGGACAATACCAAACTGGGAGGGATTGCAACTGCTTTGGAGGACAGGGTCAAAATTCAAAATGATCTGGACAAATTGGAGAAATGGCCTGAGGTGAACCGGATGAAGTTCAATAAAGACAAATGCAAAGTGCTCCACTTAGGAAGGAACAATCAATTTCACACATACAGAATGGGAAGAGACTGTCTAGGAAGGAGTATGGCAGAAAGAGACCTAGGGGTCATAGTAGACCACAAGCTAAATACGAGTCAACAGTGTGATACTGTTGCAAAAAAAGCAAACGTGATTCTGGGATGTATTAACAGGTGTGTTGTAAACAAGACACGAGAAGTCATTCTTCCACTTTACTCTGCGCTGGTTAGGCCTCAACTGGAGTATTGTGTCCAGTTCTGGGCACCGCATTTCAAGAAAGATGTGGAGAAATTGGAGAGGGTCCAGAGAAGAGCAACAAGAATGATTAAAGGTCTTGAGAACATGACCTATGAAGGAAGGCTGAAAGAATTGGGTTTATTTAGTTTGGAAAAGAGAAGGCTGAGAGGGGACACGATAGCAGTTTTCAGGTATCTAAAAGGGTGTCATCAGGAGGAGGGAGAAAACTTGTTCACCTTCGCCTCTAAGGATAGAACAAGAAGCAATGGGCTTAAACTGCAGCAAAGGAGGTTTAGATTGGACATTAGGAAACAGTTCCTAACTGTCAAGGTAGTTAAATACTGGAATAAATTGCCTAGGGAAGTTGTGGAATCTCCATCTCTGGAGATATTTAAGAGTAGGTTAGATAAATGTCTATCAGGGATGTTCTAGACAGTGTTTGGTCCTGCCATGAGGGCAGGGGACTGGACTCAATGACCTCTCGAGGTCCCTTCCAGTCCTAGAGTCTATGAATCTATTAATGGCTATTAGCCATGCTGGGTAAGGAATGGTATCCCTAGCCTCTGTTTATCAGAGGATGGAGATAGATGACAGGAGAGAGATCACTTGATCATTACATATTAGGTTCAGTCTGTCTGGGGCACCTGGCATTGGCCACTGTTGGCAGATAGGTTGCAGGGTTGGATAGACCTTTAGTCTGACCCAGTATGGCCATTCTTAGGTTCTTATTAAGGAAGGGGCAAAGCTCGTTTTTGGAGTTTCTGTAGTGTAGTGGTTTGCATGTTTGCATAATACACAGAAGGTCCTTTGTTCGAAACCAGACAAAAACATGCTGGCTTAAGCCTCTGCTGGCCTGTCCTTGCTGTTGTAGGAGCAGCAGTGATTTCTATGCTCAAAAGGTCTGCTTTGTTTCCCCTCCCTCCCGCTCTTGTCTCCTCTCCCTCTCTGAATACCTGTGAAGTGGCTTTCCCCCTCCCACCACTCCTGGAATGCTTGTGGGATGAAGGGGCTGGTTGAAGAGCAGAAGAGCTCCCAGGTAGACAAGGTGTCTGGGACTCTAATTAGGCAGCACTCACACACCCAGAGCATGGACACTGCCCAAGGTGGAGTCTGACCCACCAGATGCAGCCAAGTCATCTCTAGTCACAGGCCATGAGGTGCAGGTCCTTAAAAGAGGAAGGGGCCATGCGCTCAGCTGTGCACTCACAAGCTTGTATGTCCAGTGAATGCCCTTCGCCTGGACCACCTGGCCAGTGGTTTTCTGTGTTGTATTTCATTGTGCCTCAGGAAGACTTACCTTCATCCCATCATCCATGGCGGCGCTGTGGGACACTTACCTTGCTGAATCCTGACATCTCCAGTGCCATGCCAGTCCTGGGAGCCTGAATATGCAAGTGTGACACCCCACCCATCTTCTTTGGAGCTTATCTATCAGTATAATAAATGTGCTGCTTTCTGCCAAACTCTGGTGGGTCATTAGTCCTCCCTATGCTTACTAGCTGGCCTAATTTTGGGTAACACCTGTGATAACCCCAACCCCTGCAGGACAGAAGATGGGGAAATGAGCTGAGAAAAAGCCTTGGCATCAGCAGGGGAAAGCTAGAGGATCTGGGCCAGTCACCATTTGAAGCCTTGTAGGTTGGTCTTCTCTGCCCTGGGAGGTTGGCCTATAGCGACCGGCTCTTCCTGCTGGCCTCCTCTGCGTGATTTGCCAAAGGAGAAAGTGAGGCAGGAATGGGGCAAAAGAGGAAAGTTGAGCTGAGGAAGGCAGGGCAGAAGCTAAGTGGCTCAGTGCAACTAAGTGCGGTTAGTAGAGCACCACCATTCATTCTGCAAAGCCTGGGGAGGTGTGGTTGGCTGCTGGGAGGCAGAATCCTGTGCCTGCCTCTTGGCTTCCCAGGGGTGGCTACTTGCAGCCCAGGAGAAGAAGGGGGATTCTGGGTGAAAGGAAGACAAGCAAAGCTCTGGGAGGAAATTTGGGTGTGGGGTGCGGGATCTCTGCTGGGGGAGGAGGTTGGGGTGCAAGAGAGATAGCGCTGACCCCGGGCACTGCATCTCCCAAAGTGACCAATACACACAATCTTGCAGCAGCAGCTCCTAGGTGGGTGGGGCCAGGGGGTCTCCGTGCGCTTCTGCTTTCAGGCACTGCCCCCAGAGCTCCCATTGGCTGCAGTTCCTGGCCAATGGGAGCTGTGGAGTTGGTACTCGGGGCAGAGGAAGCACATGGAGACACTCCCCCTGCCCCAGGGGATGCTGGGACATGCCGGCCACTTCTGGGAGCGGCACGGAGGGACGGAGGCAAAGTGGGCAGGAAGCCACCTTAGTGCTGCTGGCACATCTCTGCACACCCATGGGGGGAGGGGAGCAGAGGGCCTCCATGTGCTGCCTGGGGTAGGGGCAGAGCACAGAGCTGACTCCCCTCCTGGGTCTTTTACAGGAGTGGGTGGGTGGACTCTTCTGGCCTGCAAAGTGCAGCAGGTCGGACTAGATAATCACACTGGTCCCTTCTGAACTTGAAGGCTCTGTGTCTAACAGGTAGAGGGAAGTAAAGGAAAAAATTTTAAGAAATAAACCAAGCATTGTAATACCAGGACGACTCCAACTGCTCATTGTATAGTCCTGCCTCTTTTTTCGTCTGCTGGGTGTTTAATGACCTGCTGGGATTTGGGACACTGATTCTCTCATTCAGTTGCTAAACTGATACAATGTGACTGAAATTAAACCAATTCCCAGGGGAGAAAAGATCACATCATTGCATGGGCTGGGAATTGAACCCCAATCCACTGCTTAGTAGATAGCTATGCTCACCACCATACCACCAAACAACTGGAAAAAAAAGCCTCTCCTACCTGCCACTTATGCTTGTCAAACTAGGCTAGACCAGCATTGAAGAGATTTTCTACGTGATAAAATATACTGGATTCTCATCACTGAAAGAAGAACACCTCCATCTTCACTTGGGTTTGAACCTCAGCCTTTCAATTAGCCACCAAAGTTGTTAATCACAGGGTATGTCTACGCTACAGGATTATTCCGATTTTACAGAAACCGTTTTTTGAAAACAGATTGTATAAAGTCAAGGTCACGCACCCACACTAAGCACATTAATTCGGCAGTGTGCGTCCATGTACCAAGGCTAGCATCAATTTCCAGAGCGTTGCACTGTGGGTAACTATCCCATAGTTCCCGCAGTCTCCCCTGCCCATTTGAATTCTGGGTTGAGATCTCAATGCCTGATGGGGCAAAAACAGTGTCATGGGTGATTCTGGGTAAATGTGGTCACTCAGTCCTCCCTCCATGAAAGCAACGGCAGGCAATCATTTCACGACCTTTTCCCTGGATTGCCTGGGCAGACGTCATAGTACGGCAACCATGGAGCCCGTTCAGCCTTTTTTCACTGTCAGCAAAGATCTACTGGATGATACTGACAGTCACAGTACTGCAACGCTACACAGAAGCATCCCTTTGCTTTTTGCAAGTTAGCAAAGATGGTTACCAGCCCTACTGTACCATCTGCTGCTTTGCAAGTTGGCAATGACAGTTACCAGTTATACTGTACCGTCTGCTGCTGTCATTGGTGCTCCTGGCCGGCCTCAATGAGGTCAGCTGGGAGTGCATGGACAAAAATGGGAATGACTCCCCAGGTCATTCCCTTCTTTAAGTTTTGTCTAATGGAGAGTCAGTTCTGTCTAGACTATCAGCCAAGCCCAGAGAGGCAAATGGCCACTCCGGGTCACAGTCCCAGAGATCCCACAGAAATGATGAGCTGCATGTCATTCTAGCCTCATCCATTGCTTTCCTCCTCCCCTACCCCTCCTGGGCTACCGTGGCAGTTATCCTCCCATTTGTGTGATGAAGTAATAAAGAATGCAGGAATTTGAAACAACACTAACTTTATTGCTTCTGCAAGCAGGGATCAAAGGGGGGAGGGAAGCGCAGCCTCCAGCTGTTAGGATAGTCCAGGCAGGACTGAATGTCCATTAGACAAAGCTTAAAGAAGAGAATGAGCTGGGAGTCATTCCCATTTTTGCCCAGGCACTTCTGGCCGACCTCACTGTGGCCAGCCAGGAGCACTCACGGGATGACAATGACAGATACCAGTCCTACTGTACTGTCTGCCGTCTGCAAGGGAAGGGAAGGGAAGGGGATGCTGCTGTGTAGCGCTGTAGCACCATGTCTGCCAGCAGCATCCAGTAGACATACAGTGACATTGGAAAAAGGCAAGAAAGGATTTTTTTTCTCTTTCCTTTCACGAGTGGAGGGAGGCAATGACATATACCCTGAACCACCCACGACAATGTTTTTGACCCTTCAGGCTTTGGGAGCTCAACCAAGAATACAAATGGTTTTTGGAGAGTGTGGGAACTGTGGGATAGCTACAGTCATCAGTCGCCCCTCCCTCCGTGAGCATCCATTTCATTCTTTGACTTTCTGGTACGCTTGTCTCAGCTCCTTAAGTTTCAGCACTTTGTTGAGTCCCTGTTGTGGCCTCTGTCCATCATAGCCTTGGAGATTTTTTTCAAATATTTTGGCATTTCGTCTTTTGGAACGGAGTTCTGATAGTACAGATTCATCTCCCCATACAGAGATCAGCTTCAGTATCTCCCGTATGGTCCATGCTGGAGCTCTTTTTTGATTCTGGGACTGTATGGTCACCTGTGCCGATCAGCACTCCACGCTGGGCAAACAGGAAATGAAATTCAAAATTCAAAAAGTTCTCGGGGCTTTTTCTGTCTACCTGGCTAGTGCATCCAAGTTCAGATTGCTGTCCAGAGTGGTCACAATGGTGCACTGTGGGATAGTGCCCGGAGACCAATACCATCAAATTGCAGCCACATTAACCCTAATCCGACATAGCTATACCAATTTCAGTACTACTCATCATCAGGGAGGAGTACAGATACCGGTATTAAGAGACCGTTATACCGATATAAAGGGCTTCGTTGTGTGGACGGGTGCAGGGTTAATGCGATTTAATGCTGCTAAATTGGATATAAACTCGTAGTGTTGACCAGACCAGAGAGAGCAGCAGGTTTCCCCTATTGTTCCCTACTCTTGTTTTCTTAACTAGTTTCTCCTCTGCACCAACTTACACGTTTACTCTGTGAGCCTGGCTAGTTCAGTTGGTAGCACAGCAGACCGTTAGTTAATGGGTACAGAGTTCAAGCCCCTAGTTAGGTGATGAGCTACTCACTATATCTTTAAAGATCTGTCTTTCTGGACTCTATTATCTTGTTTTTTCTCTTCAGGATTTTGCCTTTCATAAGAATGGCCTTTGTGGGGGTGGGGATTGAAGGGGCAATTTCCTGACATCCCCCCTGTCCTCACAGCCTGGAGGAACAAAGGCCTCTGGGCATATAGCATGTTCCTCCCCTGCACACACACACACACACACACACACAGAATATCCCTAAGGAATTAGAATCGCCTGCTGCCTTCCCCGTCCTGCTGGATCCCCAAATGAGGATGCTCTTCAGCCTAAACCCATGTCCCCGCTATTCCCAATGTTCCTCAGACCCAACCCTCAGTCCCTCCTATGCTCACTGCTCCTCACTCCCAACCAGAGCCTGCTCCTCTTCACCCTTCTCCTCTGTCCCAATCCACAGCCCCCTCCTATTCCCAGTGCCCCTCAATCCCAACCCAGAGGCCCCTCCTCCTCACGCTGCTCCTCAGTCCCAGCCCATAGCTCCCTCCTTCCCTCCAGCAGCAGGTGCTTCAGACCCCCTCAGGAAGATTTTCTTGCAAGGTTTCGGGTATGAGTCTGCATGTGGATTTTACAGTATGTTGGAAATATGTTGGGTTGCTTGCCAAAATGATCACTTTTGGCTGGTGTTGGATTCCCAGTCTCCTTGTTATTGGGATAGGAGAACTAAAGGGTTGTGTCCTTGCTGTGTGAATCGAGGGCAGCAGAACTGTGCTTGGCAGACCCCTATGGAGGGACTCACCCTCAATTCAATAGCACTTGCTAGGCAGGGGACATGGGTTCCAAAGCCAAGTGGGCTGGAGTCTGAGTTCTCATACTAAAATTTATGTGTTAGACCAACTTTAGGACAAGGTGGCTGTGGAAGGGTGAGTGAGTCCCTAGACAACATAGTGAGTACGGTGCCTTCTTATTTTCCCTGTTTTCCACCCAGGATGGCAGATGAACTCTACAGAGGCACCTCTGGGCTTGCACTGACTAAGGACAACAGCTGTGAGTGGGGTGCAGAGAGGGGATGGCTCATGTTAAATGACTTTTGGTTGCTGGACTTACGAACCTTAGGGAGAAGGACACTGCCCAGCTTATTTGTGGGTGGGTCTTTTCCTCGTGGTTTAGGTTTATGTGTTGGGGCTGCTGACATGACTTCTGCTAACCCTGGGCTTGCATTGCAATGTAGACGTACCCTGAGAGTGCAGCTATACTGAGATAAAATCCCTGTGGCCCGGCTGGCCTGGATGATCTGACTTGGGCTCCCAGGGCTCAGGTTGTGAGGCTAAAAACTGCAATGTAGACATTTGGGCTCAGACTGGAGCCCAGGCTCAGAGACCCTCACCCCTCGTGGGGTCTCGGAGGCTGGGCTCAAGCCCAAGTGTCTACACTGTAATTTTATAACCCTGCAGCACAAGCCCCACAAGCCTGAATCAGCTGACCCAGGGTTTGAGAATAGTGACTTGGGTGTGTTAATGGCAGTGTAAACGTAATGCTAGGCTATGCCCACACTGCAATGAAACACCCAGGGCTGCCCCATGCCAGCTCAGGCTCCTGGGGCTTGGGCCGTGGGGTGGTAAATTTGCAGTGTAGACGTGTCGGCTCAGGCTCAATACTGGGGTCTGGGACCCCCCAAGGATGGGAGGGAGTTTAGCAAGCAAAAAAGATAAAATGGCAGTGGAGAATTACCGTGGACTCAATGGCATTTCTCCATTGGTCTGTCTGCTTTGGGGCAGGGACAATAACACGTCCTGCTGCATTCGTTATTTCAAAGGGCGGTTTAGGATTTTCATTCTCAGACACTGGGCACAAAGCAGGACTCAACCCTCGATGCAAACTAAACGAGCTGCCCACAGATTCTGGTAGCCACAATGAGCATTTGGTGTGAGAGCTCAGATCTGCCCCTGTCCCAGAGGGTGGAGGTCATCTGCAAGGGGACTGGACCACTAACCTATCAGCTCCTAACTCCCAAACTTTCAGTAACTCTATTATCAGTGGCTGTGAGCATAATTTAAACCATAAGAAAAACCACACTGGGCTAGACCAAAGGCCCATCTAGCTCTGAATCTTGTCTTCTGACAGTAGCCAATACCAGGTGCCCCAAAAGCTACTCCTCCAGGCGCCACTGGGAATTGAACTCAAGATCCTTTGCTTACAAGGCAAGTGTTTTAGCCAGCTGAGCCATGCTGCCTGCATGTAGCTAAAACACACTGTCTGACCACACCTGACTCACTGACATCTCCACCAAGCCCTGAAAAGCTTTGCTTGTGTTTGGATTCTGCAAAGCAGAGGAGCAGATGAGGTTTTCCTTGCAAGTTGTGTGTGTGTGTGTGTGTGTGAATCTTTGGCCAGGTCTGCACTACAAAGTTATTTTAGCATCATTACATTGCTGAGGTGCGTGAAAAACACACAACGCTCCCTCGGTCACCAGCTTTTGGCTGGTGCACACACTGCAATGCCACATCTGGCCACAAAACTGCCCTGTTTTGGTGACAAAATAAAACCACCTCGACGAAAGGCCTAGAGCTTTTTGCAGCAAACTTAAAGTGATAGAGTGCCAGTGTAGATGCTGCCGTTCATTATATAACTGTAACTGGCCTCCAGCAGTATCCCACAATGCCCTCCATGAACTCACCTGCCCTGCATTCTGCTACAGAGCCATGGGGCCCTCCCCTTTCATAGCTCCAGGAAGTTCTGACAGCTGAGTCTGCTGCTCTGCTCTGGCAGCCAGGAGCAAATCTCTGCCGTGGATGCTGCTCACTCCCGCCCTGCAAGCACAGAGCAGGTGGCAGGAACTTCCTTACAGTGGGGGCGGCGGGGCATTGGCATCTGAACTGTGACGCCCCCATAACACCCCTTCCTTCGAGGAGGCTCTTACATTCTAAACTGGGACGGCTGTTTTCTAGTAAAATCACTAAAAGGGAAGGAGAAAACTCGAAAGAGGTTCCTCCTGGTGCTCACGTCCATGAACCTGAATACTCTCTCAGTCCTCAAAGACAGACCTGGAGAAGGAGACTTGCTGAAGCGAAGCAAAGCCACAGGGGTCTCTGAGGATTCCCTGGCCCTTTGCCTTGTCCTGCCTGGCTGATGTCAGCATCTCTCTGTGAGGTCACCACCTCCCCACCACCTTGAAACAATAGTCTGAGGTCCTGCAAAAGGCCTTTATGATGTCACTGCCACACCCCTCCCTTGCTGTGCCAATGTCCTGCTCCTGGCCAGGCCCTTTGGAGGTCTGAGCTACTCCCCACTCAAGGCAAGAAGTGTCTTCGGTGCTCCCTACCCCTGCTCCATATGTTAAACCATTGAATACCTTATTTTTTATTGCATTTGTAGCTCATGTCATGATTTCAATGCACAATCTGGACGCATGATTTTCTCTGTCATATAAGACAATACATTTTCATGCTAGGATGTGTAAATCTGTATTTATTCATGCCATATATAAGAAAATAAAACAAATTCATTTCCTCTAAGCATATGGAAACTTTTTAATTTTCACAGTAACTGAAATGTACAAACACCTAGAAATGGAACTGTCACCAGCACAGGGTTGGCCAGTATTAAATAGTGTTACAGTAGGAGACAGAGTTAGGATGTTAACCCCAGCCCTTTTGTTCAAAGGTCGTGTCTCTCGCCTTCCCCCATGAACTGAAGCGCAGCATTCGAGAGATCCAGAGACTAGCTGATGACATTTCTGAGTGCTAAAATAGCAAGCGCTGTCCGTCCTGCGTTGGCCAGTGGTGACTGGAGAGCTGGTTTGTTGAGAATAAGCTTCAAGGTGAGAAGCAGCAGCCCAAAGTGGGCCCCTACAAGTACTGAAGTGGCTCAGTTGGGAGAGCGTTAAGACTGGAAATCAAAAGGTCCCTGGTTTAATCCCAGGCTTCAGCAGCCTCTTTGATCCCTCTCTGTGCAGCTGTGGGCTGTTTCCTGGCAACACAGCAGTGCCTTTACCTAATGCAAGTTCTTTCTTTCAGGTTTTGCTGCGGGAAAAGGCAGCATTGGCTTCTGCAGCCAGTTGGCCCTCCTGAACTTTCTTTCTTCTCTTGCTCTTTCTCAGCAAGGGGAAGGAAAAGAAGCTCCCCCTCAAGCTGGAGTCACGAGGGGGATGTAAGGACGACTTCCTGAGTGCCGGCTCCAGTCCTCTGCTCTGCCAGCTGGCCCATTGAAGAGCTGCCACCATTTTCTCCAGGTTCTCCCCTCGGTGTGTGCCAGGGTGAGCACCACCAAAGTGCAGGGAATTTGAGGGCAGGGCAGGACAGCGCACTGTGATGGAGTTTCTGTAGTGTGGTGGTTCTCACATTTGCCTAACCTGCAAAAGGGCCTCAGCCCCAAAACCAGGCAGAACCATAGTGGCTTCCTTTTCCCAGCTCCCCTTGCTGTCCAGCAAGGCCTCCTCCTTCTGCCACTGGCCTGTCCCTGGGATAACCCCAACCTCCGCACGATAGAGGGTGGTGATATCAGTGGAGAAAATACCTTGGCGTCAGCCTGGGGAAGCTGGAGGAATTAGGCCAGTCGAACCCATGGAAGTGCACTTGGCTGCTGGGAGGTAGAATCTTGTTTCTGCCTCTTGGCATCCCAGGGGTGGCTATTTGCAGCCCAGGAAAAGAAGTGGGGTTCTGGGTGGAAGGAAAACAAGTTAAGGGTTAATGTCTCTTTTACCTGTAAAGGGTTAACAAACAGGGACCCAAACACCTGACCAGAGGACCAATCAGAAGACAAGATACTTTCAAATCTCATGTGGAGGGAAGCCTTTGTTTGTGGGTTTGGGGTTTGGCTTTGTTCTCTCTGGGTCCTGGACGGGGCTAGAGGTGCAACCAGGTTTCTGCCAATCTCACTGCTACAGTCTCTTATCTATTCAGAATTGTAAGTAAGAAAAGGCGGCCATAGACTTTTAATTTGTTTTTTTTTTCTATTTGCATATGTGTACTTGCTGGAATAGCTTAAATTGTGTTTCTGCTGGAGAAAGTTTCTTTCTATTGTTTATAAGTTGAAAGACCCTGTAACTTTTTACCATCTAAAGTGCAGAGATAAACCTTTTACTTTTTTCTTTCTTTTTTATTAAAAGTTTTTCTTTTTAAGACCTGTTTGATTTTTTTTTCCCAGTTGAGGCTCTAGGGAATTGAGTCTGTATATTCCAGGGAATTGGTGGGGAGAAGGGAAGAATAAATTTCCTCTTTGTGTTAGATTCACGCAGCTTGAATCTGTATTGCCTCTGGGTGAGGGGGAAGCAGGGAGGGAAAGGTAAATTTCCTCTTTGTGTTAGATTCACGGAACTTGAATCTGTATTGCCTCTGGGAGAAGGGGAGAGAGAAACTTGATCTCTCTGTGTTGTGTTTCAAGGAATTGAATCATGGTATCTCCTAGTGTACTCAGGCAGGAAAGATCTGGGAGGAGGTAAAGAGATGGGAGGGAATGGTTTATTTCCCTTTGTTGTGAGACTCAAGGAATCTGGGTCTTGGGGTTCCCTGGGAAGGTTTTGGGGGGACCAGAGGGTATCAGGCCCTAGAAATTCCTGATTGGTGGCAGCGCTACAGAATCTAAGCTGGTAATTACGCTTAGAGGACTTTATGCTAGTACCCATATCCTGGACGCTAAGGTCCAGATTTGGGAATTATACTATGACACGAGTGTGCTGCTTTCTGGCAAGATGGTTTTCTGTTTTAGGCTTGGGAGAAGCCTGCGAGAGGAGTTGTTCCAGTGAGAACCGCTTTCTTGCTGACCTGGGGGTGCCAGTGACAGCTTGTGAGGGGGCAGGTGCTGGCTTGAGTGAATGGGATATAGGAAACCCTAGCCTGCCCCTCCAGGCCAAGTCCACTGCTTGTCTCCTGCTTTGTGACATCCAGATTTAAATCTTCCCAGCATGTGCTGTGGCTCGTGTATTAAGCCTTCCTGGTGGGCCTGGTCTTTGCCAAAGTAGCTCAGCTGGGAGTGCATTGGATTGAAGATCTAAAGGCTTCTGGTTTGATGCCAGGCTTTAGCACCCCCTTCACCCTGGGTGTGTTGTGATGGGCTTTCTTCTGGGTGTGCAGCTGTGCCCTGAACTTGTGATTTTTCCTAATTTCAGAGACAACACTTGCAGAGGGCGTGTGTGGGGTCATGTGCCCCACCTGGGTTAGCTATCGCCTGCTACATTATATGGTGTTGCCAGGCTCCCTCCCTCCTGCTGAAGACAGCCCAGAGCCCTTTAAATCCCGGCTGTGGTTGAGATTTAAAGGGCTCAGAGCTCCCTGTTGCTGCGGGCAGCCTAAAGTCCTTTGAATCCCGACTGCGGCTCTGGTGGCCGGGCTGGGGCCAGGATTTAAAGGTCTTGGGGCTCCCCTCAGTGGCAGGAGCTCTGGGCCCTTTAAATCCTTGCCCCGGCCCCGCCAAGCTCGGGGTTCCCCCTGGCGGCCACAGCCCTGGGCCCTTTAATTTGCCCCTGAGCCCCAGGGGGCTCCCAGCCACCTCTGCAGCTGGGAGCCCTTGGTTAATTTAAAGGCTCTGGGTCTCCCAGTCACAGCTGGTTCCCCAGGGCCTTTAACTGTTGAGAGGCCACGCCTCTTCTGGATGAGGCCACGCCCCCTCAGGACTCCCGCTGTACCGGTAAGTCCTGTAAGTTACTTTCAGCCCTGTACCCAGCCAATGCAGTGTGAGGGCTGAGTCTTGTATCTCTGCACCCTGGGTCCAGGGCATGCACTCTCTCTCGCCTCCTCTGCTGTGTAGAATCTGGCCCTGCTGCAAAGTGTCCCCCATGAGCCACCAACTTCCAGGACAGCAGGTTCAGCTGTCAGAGCAGGGACTTGGAAATGGTGGGGATGTAGCTCAGTGGTAGAGCACATGCTTTGCCTGTATGAGGCCCTGGGTTCAATATCCGGGTTTGTTTTTTCACACTACAGCTTTGCTCATGCCCATCTCGGATGTGACCCAGCATCTCCCTGCCCGAGTTTCAATCCTGTTCAGTGAGGGGCAAGTGACAATTGCATGGAAGGTCTGGGGGGGTGCGCAGGGGGTTGCTCTTAAGTCACCTTGGTATGTTTAAGATTCCCACCCGCTGTGCTGGGTGGGACAATGGTAGATGAGAAAGGCAAATCCTCCAGCACTGGAGGGAAACGTCCCATCTGCACAGCCCGAGGGGCAAGGAAACAGAGGGGCCGTCAGTGCTCAGAGAGGAGAGAGGTCAGTGATTTACCCCCACCAGGGGACACTGCCTTTTTGAGGCGGGTGCAGCTGGCTTGGGATGGTGCTGACGATGGATAGAAAAAAGGCTGGAGCCAGAGACAGATGGGACCACAGAAGGGGAAGGGGAATGGCAGCCCCACAGAAGGTCCTGGGTGCTCAGATGCCCCAGTTATTGCGCCCTGGCCTGTCCTAGAGAGAGAAAAGACCCAGAGGGACCCAGCCCCCCTACAGTGATCCCGTGGACAAGAACCTGGTTGGGAGTGGGGTGAAGGTTCCCTCTGGGCAAAGGGGAGCTGAAATCCCTCAGTGTCCTGGAATTTAAGCAATGAAAGCTTCAAACCCTGCACGGGTGTGGGCTGAGGTGCATCAGCAGAAGGTTGGGCTGGACAGGGGTGGCAGGTTTATATAATTTTTGGTGGTTCCCAGAATGGGACCAAGTCCTGCCCCACCCCACACCTGTGTAAGGCTCTGGGAGGGAGTTTGGGTGTGGGAGGGAGAGGGGTTGGGCTCTAGGAAAGACTTTGGGTGCACAGTCTGGGCTCAGTCAGAGGGTTGAGGTGCAGGAGTGGGTGTGGTGGGCAGGGTCCTGGAGGGAGTTTGGGTGCGGATATGGGGTTTGAGTTGGAGCAGGGTGTGTAGGGTGCAGGAGAGGGTGAGGGGTGCAGCATTTACCTCGGGCTTTTTCCGAAAGCAACCTGCACCTCTCTCTGGAAGCCTCTAAGCAGGAGGGCTGGGAGTGTCTCTGTGCACCGCTGCCAGTAGACTCTACCCCACAGCTCCCATTGCCACAGAAGGCAGAGTTGGCACTCGGGGAGACCCCCCCACACACCCCCCAGGGGTTGCAGTGACATGCCAGCTGCTTCCAAGGGTGGTGTGCCACACGGAGCGAGGACGAGCAGAAAGCTGCCTTAGCCCCCTTTGGCTGGTGGTGGTGGCGGCGGGGGTCCCTGGGCCCTTTTAAATTGCCCATAGGCAGCAGGGAGGACCAGAGGGGACACTCCCAAGGCCAAACATTGCTTTGCACAATGATAAATCTTGGAAGAGGACAGAAATGAAATGGCAGCAGAACCTAAGGAATGAAAAGCCTCCGGATTCTTGTGTGTGCACTGACTCTGAAGAGAAACTGTAATTTGACTCGCTTTGTGTCTGCAACCGGTAAAATATCAAGGCAAAATCATTCCAGTGATTGTGACACCGGGTTTGAGGAGGCTTTTGTGTTATTAAAATGTAACTAGCATGTTAGGGTCTGTCTTGTTCAAGGATGGGAAGATGTTCTTTTTCAGGGATCTCAGATGAGAACTGGGGCACAACACCTGGTTTGTTTAGGCCACAAAAATGGAGGAACCTCATCTCTCCTGCTGGCAAAGAAACCCAGATACCTAAAAGACAGGGACTCACATCCCTGAATGGGCTTTAAAAAAGTTAGGCCCTGACCATTTCTTGTTTCCGCAGACTAGACACTTTAGCAAACTTTAGAATTCCTTGGTGCTAAACACTGTGAAACTCCCCTTTCTCCTTCACACATGGCTTTAACGCCCCTTATCTCACTCAGGCTCATGACTGCCCAGAGTTGGAGAACTGTCCCTGTTCCCATTGGAAAGATGGGGAGGAGCCTGAGGTACAGAGAAGGGAAGTGACCTACCCAAGGGCATACACAGAAAGGTGGTGGCAGAGCCAGAAAGAGAAGCCAACACTCCTGACTCCTGTTCTAAAGGACAAACCGTCCCCCTCCCTCCTAGAGGTAGGGATAGAGCCCAGGAATCGAGATGGTGGGGAAATTTCATTGAAACCGTTTTTGTCAGAAAATCCCATTCAGACTAAACCGGTTTGTTTCTCAAAATCATAACAAGTGGGATGAAAGTTCTTTGCAAAAGTATTTTGTTGCAAAAGAAAAGCATCTCCTGTTTGTCACAGTGTGTTAAATTGTCTCATCACACGCAAAGAGGAGACACTTAAAGCTCGAACATTAGATAAGATGCTTCAGTCTGAGCTAAGTCGTTGCTGCTTTTACCAATTTCAAAATTAAAAAAAAACAAATAAAATAGACTGTTTCAGCTATTCTATGTGTTAATCTGCTCTGAGTAAACGTGATAGGACACCTCATATTATGCCCTACTCCTAGTGACACTCTCCAATGGATACCCATCCCCCACCCACTGTGAGGTAGGTAGGAGTAGATCATTATTATCCCTTCTTGAAAGATGGAGAAACTCAGGCTGAAAAAGAGAATTGACTTGTCTCAGGTCACACAGCCAGTCAGGCTGGGCTGGGACAGCAGGGGGTGTGTGGGTGGGGGAGCACTGGTGGGCGGGGAGGGGAGAGCCCAGAGCTGGGGCAGCAGTTGTGTGGAGGGGAGAGCCCAGGGCTGGGATGGCAGGGGGATGCGGATGGGAGGAGGCCCAGAACTGGAGTGCCAGGGGGTGCAGGTGGGGGGGGAGCCCAGGGCTTGGGCAGCAGGGGAGTGTGTGTGGGGGGCCCAGGGCTGGGGTGGGGGCAGCCAAAATTTGTTTTGCTTGGGGCGGCAAAAGACCTAGAGCCAGCCCTGCTTCCATGCACCGTGAGGTAGGTAGGAACGGATCATTATTATCCCTACTTGAAAGCGGGAGAAGCTAAGACTGAGAAAGGAGAACTGACTTGTCTTAGGTCACACAGCCAGTCAGAGGCAGAGTTGGGAATAGGCCCCCAGAGCCCTGATTTTCAAACTAAGCATCGGATCTTGAATTTCAGACACTGAATGACCTGAATAAAGTGCTCTCAGATGAGCTCCAGACCAATGACAGTGAGAGTAATTCAGCAAGTATTTGAGGAGAACTGCAATGTTAGAGAGAATCATGAACTGCTCAGAGACAATTAATGCAGAGAAGCAGCAAAACTCATCAAACACAGAACTGGTTCTGACTTATTTCCTTGGTCTTAAAAGATAACAGTAAGGACCTGAGTCTCCTCTCTGTCAATAAGCCCCCGCTCAGCCAATCAGGGTAGAGACGGAGGATGGGAGGCTGAGGGTTCTCACCAAAGAGCCCAAAGGATGGCCCAGGTCACTGGTGGGGATCACTGCCCGAGCACTAGTTCAGCCCCACATATTTGGGTGGACCTTCCACAGTGAGAGCTGCAGAGCACTGCCCCGCAACAAACACACACATACACACACACACCCCTCTCCTGCTGTTGGAAGGGGAACAGGAGAAAGGAGAAAAGCAAGAGACGAAGAGAAAGGAGGGAGGGAGGGAGGGATGGAGGAAAAGGTGAAACAAAAAGGACAAACCCTAATGTCCCCAGTGATTCTAAGGGACAAAATCCCAGGTGTGGAATAAAATTCTGCCTCCTTAAGCTCGTGTTTTCCATGCCTAGAATTCAACACTCACCAGATGGATCAGACTGAACAGGTTTCAAACCTCCAGGAGACTCCTACCATCTAAACAGGGACGGCTGTTTTCTAGTAAAATCACTACAAGGGAACGAGAAAACTTGAAAGAGGTTCCTCCTGGCGCTCACGTCCGTGAACCTGAATAATCTCTCAGTCCTCAAAGAGAGACCTGGAGAAGGAGACTTGCTGATGCAAAGCCACAGGGGTCTCTGAGGTTTCCCTGGCCCCTCGCCCCTGTCCTGCCTGGCTGATGTCAGCATCTCTCTGTGAGGTCACCACCCTCCCACCACCTTGGACCAATAGTCTGAGATCCTGCAAAAGGCCTTTGTGATGTCACTGTCACCCCCCTCCCTTGCTGTGCCAATGTCCTGCCCCTGGCCAGGCACTTCGGAGGTTTGAGCTACTCCCTGTGGATCACCCCACTCAAGGAGCGTTCGTTCTAGGCAGCAAGCCGGTTAGACAGGAAAACATCAGATGCTGCTCCCAATGCTACACTCAGTTTTTCAGAAATTAGTCGACTTTATGGCCAAAAGAGACCATTAGAGCATCTGATCTGACCCCCTGCATATCACAGGCCTCCTGTATGACACAAGAGCTACTTTTGGGGCAAACACATTCCAGAAAGGCATCTAGTCTTCATTGAATGACATCAGGAGATGCTGAATCCACCACTTTCCTTGGTAGCTTGTTCCTGTGGTGAATCATCCTCACTGTTGACTATTTGGGGCTTAGTTGTAACATGAATTTGTCTCTCTTCACCTTCCAATCATTGGGTCTTGTTATGTCTTTCTCTGCTCGATTAAAAAGCCCTTTAACACCCAATCTTTTTTCTCCATTAAGGCACTTCAACACTTCAATGAAATCACCTTTCAATCTTCTTTTGAGAAGCTAAAAAGGTTGAGCTCTTTCAATAGCTCATTAGAAGGCATTTTTCTCCAGCCCTCAGAACATTTGGTGGCTCTTTGCTGCTTCAGCTCCAATTTCACAACATCTGTTTCAAATGAGGACACCAAAACTGGAGGCAGTATTCCAGTATCAGTCTCACTGACACCGTGTCACCTTCTGTGGCGTTATTGACATAATCTGTAACTGTATAGATCACTGTTGCAGCCACTGTTCTATATTTGTAACCAAAATTGTAGAAAGATTGTTGTGTAAGGGGTCTATGGAGAGGTTCTGATTGGTTGATTATAATGATGCTATCTCTAGATGTGTATCATTTTTGTAGTTGACGTCATGAATATTGGCTCTATGCTGTCCCTATTTCAAACTTGTGCTCTGCTTCTGGGGAACACCCCAGCTAGTCAAGTTGGTGTCAGTTCTGCCTAGCCTGCCTGATGGCCCATTAAGGACCATCAGCTATACAATCGACCCATTGAGAGAAGGCAGATACGCCTTGTGACTCAGCAAGGTATGCAGGGACCTGCCTATGGACAGAACTCCAAGGTTTTTCTATGCCAAGTGCTGGATAGAGTGTCCTTGGGACAAAGAAAGCAAAGACCACATGGCAAGAGACTATAAAAGGTTGATGCCTCGTCTCCATCTTGTCTTCAATCCTGCTTCATACCTCTGGAGGGACATTGCTACAAACTGAATCTCTATACAAAGGACTGAATGACCCATCCTAGCTGTGGATGGACTCCAGAGACTTGATTTGAACCTGCAGTTTATTCCATCACTGCTACAAGCCTGAACCAAGAACTTTGCCATTACTGTACGTGAAGGGTTAAAATTCATGTGCATTTTGTATAACAACCTGGTCTATGGATTGTGCCAGCTCTTTTCCAGACCCAAAGTCCAGAGTAGGGTCAAGGGACGAGAAGCCTAGCAAATAGTGACCAGCTAAAAGAAAGCTGGGTTAACAGAAAGCCTTGTTTGCTAAGATAGGCTTGGTCAGCAAATTGCCAGGTGTTGGAGCTAAGAACTAAAGAATTGTATCTTATTCAGAGTTGCAGATTGAACAAAGAATCCCTGTTCCTATTGTGTCAGTCTCTTCTGTAGGGAGACGTTCTTCCCAGAGATCCAACCTTGAGTTTATGAAAAGTTGGCACATGTCAGTATAAGGTATGGCATCCTTCCACCTCCCTTCCCAAAGACAAATGCCTGCCTTCAGACACACAGAAAACAATCTTTATTGCCATATACTTTCACTGTTTCTTTGCTTTAAACCCTACGAATGTACCTGTTGGACAATCAAAGGAGTTGCTCCATTCCTATGGACCCCAAATCAGAATTCAACATATATATTTTATACTAATAACGTTTTATCAAAGTGTTAATGAAATGTTAACTTACTAACTTGAGATCAACGGTGGAGACATTATGTAACCTGTTAACCATTGGCTACTGTGCTATCTTGTCTTGCTGCAAAACCTATCCCAGGGTTTGGTCTCCCTCCTGAGACCCCCCACTGTAACTGCCTCCCTAGGATCCTGCCCCCTACCTGTCCCCCTGACCCTAATCCACACCCCTGCCCCCAGATAGACCCCTGGAACTCCCACTCCTATCCATCCACTCCCTGCCCCCTGACAGGACCCCTAGAACTCCCGGCCCATCCAACTCCCTCTGCTCCCTGCCTGCCCCAACCCTGGTCCACCCCCCGACAGGCACCCCCTGAGCCCTCAACCCATCCAACCCCCTGCTCCTTGTCCCATGACTGCCCCCTCCAGAGACCCCCAGACCCACTAATCACCTCCCCAACTATCCAACCCCCCCACCTCCTGGCAGCTCTGTCTAGTGGCTGCTCCCACCCACACGCTCAAAGTGGCAGAGGAGGTTCCCTCTCCTTGGGTGGGAAGGTTGCCTTGTGGTTAAGGCACAGGACTCAGGCTAAGGTGTTCTGGGTTTGAGTGTCTGCTCTGCCACAGACTCCCTGCTTAGCCTTGCGAAAGTCACTGCACCTCTTTGTGCCCTAGAGCCAACGTGCCAAATGGGGCCAATGCTGATCCTGCCTCCTGGGCTAAATCCATTCATGGCTGGCTGACGGGGAGCGGAGAAATGGAGATCCCAACATGGGAAGATTGGGGCTGAATTTCTGCACAACTGGAGAGTGAGAGCCAGCTCCACAGGGGGGATGGGAGCGAGAGGGGCTCAGGCCAGCTCCACACAGAGTGGTTGCAAGGCTGAAGCCCTGACCCTTTTGCCACTAAGGTGGCTGGGGCTCCTGAACTGGGGACTTCAACCCCACATCTTCTGCCAGGGTCCAGGTCTTCTCCTCCCTGCCCCAGGGTGGCTCCTCTCCCCCTTCACCATCCCCTAGTGCAGCTCCTGCTGGCATCTGGGCTTCTCCCACCACCTCCCAACCCAGCCTGGCTTCTCCTCCCCTGCCCCAGCTTGGCGCTTCTCCGCCCCACTGCAGCTCCTGCAGGGGCCCAGGGCTTCTTCTCCCCCCTCGCCTCCTCCTCAGCGTGGCTCCAGCCCAGTCCGGGGCTTCTCCTCCCCCACTCCAGCTCGGCTCCTCTCCCCGCCCTACCCCCTGCCAGTATCTGGAGCTTCTCCTCCCCGCAACCTCCCACTGCCCCCAGCCCCAGCCTAGCCGGGATCCCTGGGGCACCCGATGCTGCTGTGGCCGGAGCCGAGCCTGGCGGGCAGGGAGCAGCGATTCACGCGGAGACCATGGCAGAGCCATCAGCCCGAGAGGTGCGGGGCAGCCCCAGGGAAGCGGGGCGGGCTGTGCTGCTGCTGGACCCACACCCCCGCCCACCCCGACCCCTGAGGCTGTTTGGGGGGAGGGAATCACTCAGCCCCCGCAGGAGCAGGGAGAGGGGAGCAGTTCAGCAGAGCCTCCCCAGCAAACAGCTGATCACAGCTGCGCGCAGGCTGCCCCCAGGGAAAAGCTCAGCTGGACGTAGGTATCTGTGCCCTCATGAACCACTAAGCACTCCAGGGACCCCTCCAGCCTTGACATAGGTATCTGTGCCCCTCACAACTCCCTAAGCCCCCCAGGGACCTGTACAGCCTGGAAGTTGTCATCTGTGCACCCCATAAACCTCCTAATCCCTCGGTACCCATCTAGTCTGCACGGAGGTACCTGTGACCTCCAGAAACCCCCTAAGACCCCCACAATCCCTACAGGCTGGACGTAGGTATCTCTGACCCACACGAACCCTTTGAGGACTCCTTCAGCCAGGATGTAGGTATCTTTACCCCCACAACTCTGTAAGCCCCCCAAGGGACCCCTACAGGCTGGACATAGGTATCTGTGCCCCACACCTCCTAAGAACCCCTGGGACCCCTATAGCCTGAAGTTAGGTATCTGTGCCCCCCACGATCCCCTAAGGCCCCCCGGGACACTGACAGCCTGGACCTAGGTATCTGTGCCCCCCACAAACCCCATATACTACCCAGGACCCCTCCAGCCTAGATGTAGGTATCTGTACCCCCACAGCCCCCCTGGGACTCCTACAGCCTGGACGTTCGTATCTGTGCCCCCCACGAAACCCCAACACCCACCCCGGGAACCCTCCAGCCTGGAAATAAGTATCTGTGCACCCCAAGAACCCATAAGCACCTGTAGGGACGCCTACAGCATGGACTTAGGTATCTGGGGCCCCCCAAAACTCCCTAAGACCACCAGGGACCCCTACAGTCTAGAGATAAGTATCTGTGCCCCCCCGAACCCCATAAGCCCCCCCTGGACACCTCTAGCATGGATTTAGGTATCTGTGCCCCCCACGAACCCACTAAGCCCCCCAGGGACCCTCCAGCCTGGATGGAGGTATTTGTGCCACCCACAACCCCTAAGTGCCGAGGAACCCCTCCAGCCTGGAGGTAGGTATCTCTGCCCACCAGAAACCCCCTTAGCCCCCCAGGAACCCCTCCAGCCTGGATGCAGGTATCTGTGCCCCTCACAAACCGCTTAAGCCCCCCCTTCCGGAACCCTCCAGCCTGGACCTAGGTATCTGTGCCCCCTCAACACACTATTTCCCCCTGGAAGCCCTATTGCCTGCATGTAGGTATCTCTGCCCCCCACAAACCCCCTAAGCCTCCCAGGGACCCCTACAGCCTAGATGTATGTATCTGTGCCCCCCAGAAAACCCCTAGTCCACCCGGGGACCCCGAAAGCATGGACCTAGGTATCTGTGCTCCCCAGGAACCCCCTACCCCCCCCCAGGAACCACTCCAACATGGACATACATATCTGTGCCTCCTATGAAAACCCTAAGCCCCCCAGGGACCCCTAGAGCCTGCAGATAGGTATCTCTGCCATCTGCAAAACCCCCTAATCCTCCCCGGAACCTCTCCAGCCTGAATGTACATATCTGTGCCGCCCACAACCCCCCTAAGCCCCCCGGGACCCCTCCAGCCTGGATGTAGATATCTGTGCCCCCCGACTCCCTAAGCCCCCCTAGAATTCCTATAAACTGGACGTAGGTATCTGTGTTCCCTACAATACCACTAAGCCTCCCCAGGGACCCCATCCAGGACATACATAGGTATCTGTGCCCCTCTCCAAGTTCCTAAACCCCCACGGACCACTGTGCTCAGCAGAACTCCCTAAGCCATCCAGGGACCCCTCCAACCCGGACGTAGATATTGGTGTCCTCCACGAAGCCCCTAATCCCCACCAGGACCTCCGCAGCCTGGACGCAATTACCTATGCCCCCCACTACCCCTCTAACTCCCACAGGGTCCCGACCATCCTGGAAGTAGGTATCTGTGACCCTACGAACCCCCTTATGCCCCCCCGGAATGCCTCCAGCCTGGACATAGCTATCTGTACCTCCCATGACCCCTAAGCCCCCCAGGGATCTCTACAGCCTCTACGTAGGTGTGATGCTCTGTGCATTACCCTGCGTGGCCACACGGTGTCACTGTTGCTCCATGCGGGAAATGCTCTGAGCATTACTGTGATGGAGTAGGGACTGTATCTGTGGGGGATGGGAGAGCAGCGGGTGACTTTAGGTGAGGGACAGGACCTAATCCTGTAACTCGAGCTAGGCAGCGGGGATGGGGTCTGCACTTTGCCTGGGAAGCTGGACAAAGAAAGGGGAGGCTGGAGGGAGTTAGTTCAGTTTTGGTTTGGAGCTGGGTTGCTGGTATTCAGGGAATCCCAAACTGGGAACTAAGCTTCCTGAACCCCCAGAAGGACTGAATTGAGGGGTTCTGGTTGTGCCCAAACGCTTTGCTGTATCCTTCGCTCCTGTTGGTCAAAAAAACCTTCTGTTTTACTTGCTGGCTGAGTCACTGTGTGTCCCAGGAAAAGGGGTGCAGGGCCGGATTCCACCACACTCTGTGACACCCCCTAAGCTCCTCCGGGACCCCTGCAGCCTGGACGTAGGTATCTGTGCCCCCCACCATACTCCTGAGCCACCCAAGGACCCCTACAGCCTGGACGTAGGAGGAACCCTTCTGCCAAGCTGAACTGATAGCAGCAAGGACTGGGTTCAATACATAGGGGTCCCTTCTCTACAATGTAATGCAAGTCAGCTCCCGACCCCACCCAGTGACATGGGAAAAATTTACATACACACCCCTACGTGCCTCCAAGAGGCAATACTTCCCCTCTCGCAAGCAAAGAGTCTGGGTGTAGCAGAAAAAGTTTAATAACGTGAGAGAAACAACATAGCATTAAATTGGGAAAATATCTCAACTAGGCTGTGTCCTTTTCCCTGGGCTCTTGAGTCCAGCAATCCTCAAACCACCTCAAGACTCCAAAGTCCAATACCTCAAATGTTTGAAGAGTCCAGCAACCCCAAAATCACCCACAGTTCCTCAGCCCGAGTTCAAGAGTCTATCTGCAGGGCTTTTCCCAATGCCAGCCAGGGTAGAAAGGAGCACCTTACGTGGTCCACTGCTGACTACCCTGCCTCTCGGTGGGATTCTGCTTCCGCCTTCCCCACGAACTGCTCAGCTCGGTCCACCAGCTTCTCTGCTCTTCCAGCCGACCTCTGATCTGCCCTAGCTGTCCCCAAAAACTGCTCTGCTCACCTCACTTCATGGGCCACTCCAACCGTCCCCCAAACTACTTCTCTCCATTAGCTACTCTGCTCTGCAATATAGTTTCAGACTCCCTCACTAGCTAGCACAACTCTTTAGTGCTTTCAGCTCAGGAACCTTGAACTCGAATTCTTAAGAGAATCAAAAATCAGCACTACTATTCATCTGTAAAAAGAGAAAAAGGTGCAATTAGTATTTTCGGCTTACCCAAGGAGCCCACTCCCTTGTCTAGTGAGTGCCACTCAGTTGATGGTGAGAATCCCTGTCTCAAAGCAGTTTCACAGTTCCTCATCCATACAATCAGGTTGACAACACTCCACATCTCACGCCCCAACAACAAATAAACTGGGGATACCACAGCTGCCAAAGCAACCATCCCAGACTGCCGTGGTCATGTCAGGCGGGGTGTGTGTGTCTATGCAAACACGATCAGCCCCCGAAATTCTTTTCCACACTCGACATAATTCACCACCAGATGTCAGGGTAGAGTTCATCCAACTTCTGCTTACATAGGTATCTGTGACCTCCACAACCCCCTAATCCCACCGGGACCCATCTAGGCTGGATAAAGGTATCTGTGCTACCCACAAACCTTTAAGCCCCCCAGGGAACCCACAAGCCCAGATGTAGGCATCTGTATTCCCCACAAACCCCCTAAGACCCACAGGACCCCTCCAGACTGTAGGTAGGTATCTGTGACCCCCAGAGCCCCACAAAGAACCTCGGAACCCCTACAGCATGGATGTTTGTATCTGTGACCCCCACAAACCGCATAAGCTACCCAGGGCCCCCTACAATCGGGACGTAGGTATCTGTTCCCCCCCAACACACCTAATCACCCACGGGACCCCTCCAGCCTAGACATAGGTATCTCTGACCCCACGAATCCCCTAAGCTACAACGGGACCCCTCCAGCCTAGACGCAGGTATCTGTGCCCCCTACAATCCCCGTAGGCCATGATGGGACCTCTCCAGCCTCAACATAGTTATCTGTGCCCCCACAAACCCCCTAAGCCCCCCGGAATGCCTCCAGCCTAGACGCAGGTATCTGTACCAAACATGAACCCCTAGGGCCCCCAGGACCCCTCTTGCCTGAATGAAGGTATCTGTGCCCCCCAAAAAACCCTAACCCCCCCAAGATCCCTACACCCTGGACATAGGTATCTGTGCATCCTCATGAACCCACTGATCCTCCCAGCAACCCCTACAGCATGGATATAGATATCTGTACCCCAAAATGCCCCAAAGCAACCCCAGGACCCCTACAGCCTCGAAATAGGTATCTGTGCCCCTCCACAACTCCCTAATACCCCCAGAACCCCTCCAGCCTGGATGTAGACATTTGTGACTTCCAGGAGTCCCCAAGCCCTCCCCAGAACTTCTCCAGCCTGGACATAGGTATCTCTGCCCACTACAAAAACCCTAAGACCCATAGGGCCCCGACCAGCCTGGTTGTAGGTGTGTGCATGCCACACAAACCCGCTAAGCTCCCCAGAGCCCCCTCCAACTGGGACGTAGGTATCTGAGCAACCACAACCCCTTATGTCCCCCAGGGAACCCTCCAGACCATACGAAGGTTTCTGTGCCCCTCACCAACTCCCTAAACCCCCAGGGACCATTAAAGACTGGATGTATGTATCTGTGTTCACCACAACCCCCTAAGCCATCCAGGGACCTCTCCCGCCCAGACGTAGATATTTGTGTCCCTCATGAAGCCCCTAATCCGCACCGGAATGCCTCCAGCCTGGACGTAGCTATCTGTGCTCCCCACAAGCCCTAAGCCCCCCAGAGATCTCTACAGCCTCTACATAGGTGTGATACTCTGTGCATTACCCTGCATGGTCACACGGTGTCACTATTGCTCCATTCGGGAAATGCTCTGTGCATTACTGTGATGGAGTGGGGTCTGTCTGTGTGGGGGATGGGAGAGCAGGGGGTGACTTTAGGACCGAACACGTGCTCAGCCTGTAACCTGAGCGAGGCAGGGGGGAGGAGGTCAGCACCTTTGCCCGGGAAGCTGGACACAGGAAGGGGTCGGCTGGAGGGAGTGAGTTCAGTTTTGGTTTGGAGCTGGGTTGTTGGAATTCAGGGATTCCCAAACTGGAAACTAAGCTTCCTGAACCCACAGAAGGACTCGATTGAGTGGTCCTGGTTGTGCCCAAAAGCTCTGCTATATCCTTTGCTCCTGCTGGCCAAAAAACCCTTCTGTTTTACTGGCTGGCTGAGAGTCACTGTGAGTCCTAGGAGGAGAGGTGCAGGACCAGACTCCCCCACACTCCGTGACAGACCCTAAGCCCCTCCAAGACCCCTGCAGCCTGGTCGTATTTATCTGTGCCTGCCACCAAACACCTAAGACCCCCGGAGACCCCTCCAGCCTGAACTTAGGTATCTGTTTCCCCCCACAACCCCCCTAAGCCCCTCAGGGACCTAAACAGCCAGGACATTGGTATCTGTACCCCATATAGACTCCAGAAGCCCCCAGGACACTCCAATTTGCATATAGGTATATGTGCCCCTCAGAAACCCACTAATCCCCCAGGAACCCCTGCAGCATGGACGTAGGTATTTGTACCCCCACAACTCCCTTAACCCCCCAGGGACATCTACAATCTGGACGTAGATCTCTGTGCCCATCATGAAACCTCTAACCCCCCCAGGACCGATACAGCCTGGACTTACCTATCTGTGCCCACCCGAACCCCTAAGACCCCCTGCTACCCCTACAGCCTGGGCATAGGTATCTTGGGCCCCCACAAATCTCCTAAGACTCCTAGGATGCCTCCAGCCTAGATGTAGGTATCTCTGGCCCCACTAACCCCTAAGCCCCCCGGTACCACTACAGCCTGGATGTAGGAATATGTGCACCTCACAAACCCCCTAAGGATCCCTAGAGCCTGGAGATTGGTATCTGTGTCCCCCTCAAAACTCTCTAAGCCCCCCAGGGACCCGTACAGCCTAGACTTAGGTATCTGTGCACCCAAGGCAGCTAAGACCGCCCAGATCCCTACAGCCTGGATGTAGGTGTGATGGTGCTGCCCATGGGAGCCAGCTGAGGTCACTCAATCAGGGTGAACTGCAAACAAAACAGGGCAGACAAATCCCAAACGCTGCTGGTTATTTCAATACTTAGATTTACCAAGCCAGCACAAACCAGCTTCTGTAGTACCTCACTGGTTACCTACAAGTTTAAACCACGCAGTTCCCTTAAAGTACCCAGCCTCAGGCCTCCATCCAGACATGCCTGTCCGATATGATGGAGTACAGCAGTTGGCAGGAAAGCACTCGATGCGTTGCATCTACACTAGACGCAATATATCGACCCCGCTGGATTGATCGCTGTCCACTGATTGGGTAGCTGGTATAGACATACCCCAAGTATCTGGAGATCGGAGCTGGATCCCGGAGGGGGACACATTGAAGGAACTCAGGAGTTAAGGTGCCTCTATTGTCAGCTGTCAGGGCTGCTGTGGCTAAGAGGAGGGTGCTTGACTCCTGGCAGGCTTAGGCACCGCAAGCTTGGGAGGCAGGAGAAGTGAAGCGTCCATGGTGTACTCGGGGTACTCATGCTCAGAGCAGGGGTGAGCTGCGGCAAGGGGGGGTGCCACAGGGCAGAGCAGGGAGGTTGCCACAAGAGGGGCACCTCAGGGTGGAGGGGGGGAGCTGCAACGGGTGGGGCGCCTCAGGGCGGGGGTGCAGGGGGGGAGGGCGCAAGATTGAAGTTTCGCCTAGAGCATGAAACATCCTTGCACCGGCCCTGCCCCATGCCCTGCCTGCAGCTAGCCCTGCACCCGCTGCTCTGCCCTGCCCGCAGCCAGCCTCTGTCTCCAGCCAGCCCTGCACCTTCTGCCCTGCTCACACAGCCGCATCCTCCCTGCCCTGCCTGCAGTCAGCCGTGCAGCCAGCCCGACACACCCCCTGCCCTGTCTCCAGCCAACTCCTGCCGCACCCCCCTGTGGCCCTGCCCAAAGCCAGCCAGCCCACACACACCCCCAGCCTGCACCAGCCCTGCACGCCCTGTCTGCAGCCAGCCCTGCACCCCCTGTCTTGTCTCCAGCCAACCCCTGATTCACCCCCCGCCTGAGTCCAGCCAGCCCCGCACCCCATGCCCTGCCTACAGCCAGACCCTACCTCCAGCTAACTCCATGTCCACTGGTGCCATTCAGTTCCCAGGGCAGTAATCCTGCACATCTGCTTCAATGATGGGGGCAGGGAGCAGCTGGGACCCACACATGTGCACAACCTAGGGAACCAGACAGCAAATATGAAAAATAGGGACGAGGTGGGGGGTAATAGGATCGTAAATAAGAAAAAGACCCCAAAATTAAGACTGTCCCTATAAAATCGGAACATCTGGTCACCCTAGCACACCCCCAGGACTCCTGAGTTCCATTGCTGGGTTTCCTGTTGGTTTCACTGCTGGTTGTTTTCCTTTTCCTGGGGGACTTTGGGCAAGTTGCTCCCCACTCTAGGGCTCTGTCCCCAGCAGTCAAATGGGGATTTCATAGTTTCCCGCTATTGGAAACTGCTGGGAGAATTTCCCAGCCAAAGCTGCTCTGACAGTGCTAAGCAGAATCTGACCATTCAAGGGAGGAGCTAACTGCCTAGGAGGAGTGTTTGGCTCTGGGGTTTCACTTCAGCCCAGTCTAGAGAGAGGGGCCCAGCCATGGAGTTTGGCTCAAGAAGACCAAGTCTCCAATTTATTAAGGGCGTTTTGAATTCCAATTCTGTGCTCCTAAGTGCTTGATGTCAGCTACAAAATTTAGAAGCATGCTCTCCACTGCATTTTCCAAATCATTCATGAAAATATTGAATAGTACCGGACCGTGGACTGATCCCTGCCGGACCCACTAGGTAAGCCCTCTCCGTTGGACAGCCAAATCTGGAGAAGGGCTCCTGGAATCTGGGCTTTCAACCAGCTCTGCACCCACATTACACTGATTGCAGCTGGACTGCATTTCCCTCGTTCGCTTGTGAGAATGTCCTACGAGACTGTGTGAAAAGCCTTAGTAACCCCAAGCTAGATCCCATCTACTGTTTACCCACCTCCACCAGGCCTGGAACCCTGCCAAAGAAGGAAAGAGGATTCGTTTGGAATGATTTGTTCTTGACAAATCCATGCTCACTAGTCCTAAGAACCAAATGATCCTGTAGGTGCTGCTGACAAACTGAGTGTTTAAGCGAACAGGAGCTGCTAACAGGGAGTTTTGCAAGGGAGTTCTCCAGGTGAAGGAGGAGCACATACAGCATCTGTGGGGTAAGTGACTGTCTGCAGTGTTTGGGTTTGTGTGTGTGTTTGGGGGTTACTTGCTGTGTGCTGAGCTTGTGTTTGTCAGTCTGTTTGGTTTGTCTGTTTGAAGGACCGTGTGCTGTAGCTGGCAGTTGGAGGTGGAGCTACTAGGAAGGTTTGAAAGCTAGAAGCCTCTGGTAATTGGCTGAGCCTTAACCAGTGGGCGGGGCATTCACTCAGGCCAGGGCTTTATAAAGCTGCGCACAAGCGACCAGGGAGCTTAGTGAACAGGAGCTGCTAACAGGGAGTTTTGCAAGGGAGTTTGGAAGGGGAGTAGGAAGGGAGGAGGGGTCCCTTGTCGGTCTCATCTGTGACCCATTGGTCCCTTGAACCCATAACCTGAGCCACATCGAAAACCTTTCTGTTTACAGCAAAGAGGAGCGTACAGAGAGCTGTAGACGGGAATTTGAGAGTTTGACAGAGGGAGGCTTACAATGGTGAGGAGGACCCGCAACACCTGTGCCAGCACTGCTTCTGTCTCCTCCACCTGCGCCTGTAGCCAGACAGAGCACCAAAGCATGGATGCTTTTACCCAGATTCTGGTGTGGGCTTGCAAAGACTGTAATTTGCAATTTCCACTTACTGATATCCAGGCTGGGGGTGGCATCCAATGTGAAAGGTGCCTACTGGTGGAATCTCTCAGGCAGCAGGTGGGAGAGCTACAGGAGGAGGTGGCCAGGCTGAGGAACATCCATGTCCATGAGCAATTCCTGGACAGTATCCATGTGGAGACAGCTGATGGTGCTGTCCCAGTTAACAGGTCTACTGACACTCCAGTGGAAGAGGTGATGCCTCAGGGTGTACCTGACACACCAGTGGAGGAGGAGGCTCAGGGTGGACGCAGCCAGCTGGTTACTTCTAGCAGCGGGCAGTGCTCCACTGCTGCTGCTAACCCTCCTGTTGTGGTAAAAAATACAGGAGAGAAGAAATCACCCCCAACAGTTAAGGGGGTGAAGCCTCGTACCCCTAAGGCTGGGAGGTCTGCTGCCACCACTGATAAGAAACGTAGGGTAGTGGTGGTTGGAGACTCTCTGCTGAGAGGGACGGAGACACCCATCTGTCGCCCTGACCGTTCATCCCGGGAGGTATGCTGCCAGCCAGGGGCCCGTATCCGAGATGTTACAGAGGCTTTGTCGAGGATTATCCGGCCTTCTGACTACTATCCCATGCGATTCATCCATGTGGACACAAATGATACTGCGAGGTGTGATGCTGAGCAGATCAAGAGTGACTACAGGGCTCTGGGAGTACGGGTTAAGGAGTTTGGAGCGCAGGTGGTATTTTCTTCGATTCTTCCTGTTGAAGGTAGGGGTCCGGGCAGAGACAGATGCATCGTGGAGGTGAATGCCTGGCTGCGAAGATGGTGTCGCCAGGAGGGCTTTGGTTTCCTCGACCACGGGATGCTACTTGAAGAAGGACTGCTAGGAACAGATGGCATTCACCTTTCGAAGAGGGGAAAGGCCTTATTTGCGCACAGACTGGCTAACCTGGTAAGGAGGGCTTTAAACTAGGTTCGACGGGGACAGGTGAGCAAAGCCCACAGGTAAGTGGGGAACAAGACCTGGGAGATGGGTTGGAAACAGGAGGGAGCACGGGCTATAATGGCAGAGAGGAAGGAGGGTCAGGGTAAAGCTGGGAGGCAAAATCAAACCAGTATCTTAGATGCCTTTATACAAATGCAAGAAGTATGGGTAATAAGCAGGAAGAACTGGAAGTGCTAATAAATAAATACAACTATGACATTATTGGCATTACTGAAACTTGGTGGGATAATACACACGACTGGAATGTTGGTGTGGATGGGTATAGTTTGCTCAGGAAGGATAGACAGGGGAAAAAGGGAGGAGGTGTTGCCTTATATATTAAAAATGTACACACTTGGACTGAGGTGGAGATGGACATAGGAGACCGAAGTGTTGAGAGTCTCTGGGTTAGGCTAAAAGGGGTAAAAAACACAGGTGATGTCGTGCTGGGAGTCTACTACAGGCCACCTAATCAGGCGGAAGAGGTGGATGAGGCTTTTTTCAAACAACCAACAAAATCATCCAAAGCCCAAGATTTGGTGGTGATGGGGGACTTCAACTATCCAGATATATGTTGGGACAATAACACCGCGGGGCACAGACTATCCAATAAGTTCCTGGACTGCATTGCAGACAACTTTTTATTTCAGAAAGTTGAAAAAGCTACTAGGGGGGAAGCTGTTCTAGACTTGATTTTAACAAATAGGGAGGAACTTGTTGAGAATTTGAAAGTAGAAGGAAGCTTGGGTGAAAGTGATCATGAAATCATAGAATTTGCAATTCTAAGGAAGGGTAGAAGGGAGTACAGCAGAATAGAGACAATGGATTTCAGGAAGGCGGATTTTGGTAAGCTCAGAGAGCTGATAGGCAAGGTCCCATGGGAATTAAGACTGAGGGGAAAAACAACTGAGGAAAGTTGGCAGTTTTTCAAAGGGACGCTATTAAGGGTCCAAAAGCAAGTTATTCCGATGGTTAGGAAAGATAGAAAATGTGGCAAAAGACCACCTTGGCTTACCCTTGAGATCTTGCGTGACCTACAAAATAAAAAGGTGTTATATAAAAAATGGAAACTAGGTCAGATCACGAAGGATGAATATAGGCAAATAACACAGGAATGCAGAGGCAAGATTAGAAAAGCAAAGGCACAAAATGAACTCAAACTAGCTATGGGAATAAAGGGAAACAAGAAGACTTTTTATCAATACATTCGAAGCAAGAGGAAGACTAAGGACAGGGTAGGCCCACTGCTCAATGAGGAGGGGGTAACAGTAACGGGAGACTTGGAAATGGCAGAGATGCTTAATGACTTCTTTGTTTCGGTCTTCACTGAGAAGTCTGAAGGAATGTCTAGTATAGTGAATGCTTACGGGAAGAGGGTAGGTTTAGAAGAGAAAATAAGGAAAGAGCAAGTAAAAAATCACTTAGAAAAGTTAGATGCCTGCAAGTCACCAGGGCCTGATGAAATGCATCCTAGAATACTCAAAGAGTTAATAGAAGAGGTATCTGAGCCTCTAGCTATTATCTTTGGGAAATCATGGGAGACAGGGGAGATTCCAGAAGAGTGGAAGGGGGCAAATATAGTGCCCATCTATAAAAAGGGAAATAAAAACAACCCAGGAAACTACAGACCAGTTAGTTTAACTTCTGTGCCAGGGAAGATAATGGAGCAGGTAATCAAAGAAATCATCTGCAAACACTTGGAAGGTGGTAAGGTGATAGGGAATAGCCAGCATGGATTTGTAAAGAACAAATCATGTCAAACTAATCTGATAACATTCTTTGATAGGATAACGAGCCTTGTGGATAAGGGAGAAGCGGTGGATGTGATATATCTTGACTTCAGTAAGGCATTTGATACAGTCTCACATGATATTCTTATAGATAAGCTAGGAAAGTACAATTTAGATGGGGCTACTATAAGGTGGGTGCATAACTGGCTGGATAACCGTACTCAGAGAGTATTTGTTAATGGCTCCCAATCCTGCTGGAAAGGTATAACAAGTGGGGTTCCGCAGGGTTCTGTTTTGGGACCGGTTCTGTTCAATATCTTCATCAACGATTTAGATGTTGGCATAGAAAGTACGCTTATTAAGTTTGCAGACGATACCAAACTGGGAGGGATTGCAACTGCTTTGGAGGACAGGGTCAAAATTCAAAATGATCTGGACCAGTTGGAGAAATGGTCTGAGGTAAACAGGATGAAGTTCAATAAAGATAAATGCAAAGTGCTCCACTTAGGAAGGAACAATCAGTTTCACACATATAGAATGGGAAGAGACTGTCTAGGAAGGAGTATGGCAGAAAGAGATCTAGGGGTCATAGTGGACCACAAGCTTAATATGAGTCAACAGTGTGATACTGTTGCAAAAAAAAGCAAACGTGATTCTGGGATGCATTAACAGGTGTGTTGTAAACAAGACAGGAGAAGTCATTCTTCCACTTTACTCTGCGCTGGTTAGGCCTCAACTGGAGTATTGTGTCCAGTTCTGGGCACCACATTTCAAGAAAGATGTGGAGAAATTGGAGAGGGTCCAGAGAAGAGCAACAAGAATGATTAAAGGTCTTGAGAACATGACCTATGAAGGAAGGCTGAAGGAATTGGGTTTGTTTAGTTTGGAAAAGAGAAGACTGAGAGGGGACATGATAGCAGTTTTCAGGTATCTAAAAGGGTGTCATCAGGAGGAGGGAGAAAACTTGTTCACCTTAGCCTCCAATGATAGAACAAGAAGCAATGGGCTTAAACTGCAGCAAGGGAGATTTAGGTTGGACATTAGGAAAAAGTTCCTAACTGTCTGGGTAGTTAAACACTGGAATAGATTGCCTAGGGAAGTTGTGGAATCTCCATCTCTGGAGATATTTAAGAGTAGGTTAGATAAATGTCTATCAGGGATGGCTTAGACAGTATTTGGTCCTGCCATGAGGGCAGGGGACTGCACTCGATGACCTCTCGAGGTCCCTTCCAGTCCTAAACTCTATGAGTCTATGAATCTTGTTTTCTGACAGTTGCCAACAGCAGGTGCCCCAAAAGGCACTCAACCAAGCACCGCTAGGAGTTGAACCAAGGATCTCCTGTTTACAAAACAGGTGTTGTAACTAGCTAAGCCATGGTGCCTGCTGTTACTTAAAGCATCGTGTCTGCCCACACCTGACTCTGCCAATCCCCATTGAGCCCTGATAAACTTTTCTTGTGTTTGGATTCTGTAAAACAGAGGAGCAGGGGAAGGTTTACTCCCAAGGTGTGTGAGTGTTTATTTGGACAGGTCTACGCTACAAAATTAGGTTGATGTAACTACATTACTTAGATGTATAAAAAATTTACACTCCCCCAAGCAATGCAGTTATAGCAAACCAATGCCGGTGTAGCTAGCAGCTCAGCTGTCAGAACGTTCTGGAGCTATGAAAGGGGAGGGGCCCAGCCTCTGTAGCAGGAATGCAGGGCGGGCGAATTCACGGTGGGCATTGTGGGATACTGGAGGAGGCCAGTTATGGTGATATAATGAACAGCAGCATTTACACTGAAAATTTGTCGCTTTAAGTTTGCTGCAAAAAGCTCTAGGCCTCTTGTCAAGGTTGGGATTGAGGGGCACTGGGAATAGGAGGGCTGTGGGTTGGGACAGAGGAGAAGGGTGCCGACCGATGGAGCGTTGTGTGTTTTTCACACACCTGATGTTAAAATAACTTTGTAGTGCAGACCTGGCCAAAGATTTACACACACACAGCTTGCAAGGAAAATGTCACCTGCTCCTCTGCTTTGCAGAATCCAAACACATGCAAAGCTTGTCAGGCCCTGGTGGGGATGGCAGGGAGTCAGATGTGCTCAGACAGTGCCCCTTAACCACAGGCAGGCACTATGGCTTAGCTGACTAAAGCGCCTGTTTTGTAAACAGGAGATCCTGGGTTCAACCCCCACGGGTGCCTTACTAAGTAGCTCTTGGGGCACTTGGTATTGGCTACAGCCAGAGGACAAAACACAAAGCTGAATGCAGCTTTAGTCCAGTATGGCTGTTCTTATGGTTTAAATTACGCTCACAGGCATTGATAATAGACTTACTGAAAGTTTGGATGTTAAGAGCTGATAGGTCAGTGTTCCAGCCCGTCACAGATGACCCCCTCCCTCTGGGACAGGGGCAGGTCTGAGCTCTCACACCAAAAGGCTCATTGTGGCTGCCAGAATCTGTGGGCAGCTCGTTTAGTTTACACCAAGGGTTAAGTCCTGCTTTGTGCACCATGGGTGAGAATGAAAATTATAAACTGCCCTTTGAAATAACAAATGCAGCTGGATGTGTCATTGTCCCTGCCCCAAAGCAGATAGAACAATGGAGAAATGTCATGAGTCCATACTTCATTGCGGTTTTACCATTTCCACTCGCTAAACTCTCTCCTAACCTTCTGGGCTCCTAGAGCAGTGTACAGAGCCTGAGCCGAGATACGGACACTGTAACTTCACAGCCCAAGCTGCATGACTCTGATTAATGTGACAGGGGCCAGCCGTGGCTCCTTCATTGCACTGTAGATGTAGCCTAATGTTATGTTTATACTGTGATTAAGACACCCAGGGCACCTGTCTCAAAGCCCAGTCAGCTGACTCAGGCTTATGGGGCTTGGGCTGCAAGACTCAAATTGCAGTGGAGACATATAGGCACTAGATTTGCCTTTTTCCAACCATCCGAGACCTCTCCCCATCACCACAAGTTTTCAAAGATAATGACCAACAGCTCTACAGTCACATCTGCCAACTCCATCCGGACCCTCAGATGCATTAGATCTGGAACTGAGGACTTGGTCATGTCCAGCTTTTCTAAACAGTCCCTAATCTGTTCTTTCACCACTGAGGGCTACTCACCTCCTCCCCGTTCTGTGCTGCCAGTGTCTGTGAAGATCGAGGCAAAAAAAGCATTGAGCACTTCAGCTTTATCCACATCATCTGTCACTAGGTTGCCTGCCCCATTCAGTAAGGGGCCCACACTTTCTCTGACCTTCTTTTTGCTAACACACCTACACAGAAATTGACTTGGAAGCCAATCAAAATAATTTACTTTTGAAATACAAATCATTCAAATCAACACTGGGTCAGTTTTCTCCTCTGTTCTATTTCTCACACACATTCCCCCACCCCATTCTTTGGAGTCAGGTTTTACATCAGGACATTTTAGGCCAAGGGGGGTAAGTTACATCAAAGAAGCTTTTCAGGATTAGCCCCCAGTTTCCTGTATTACTAACAAAAAGCCGGTACGTTCCAGTGTGGGGTACTGGCAAGAGTGGGTACTCTGTGCCAGCCCGGCCTGGCTTCCCCAAGCTGGTGATTTAAGGGGCCCAGGGCTCCCTGCAGAGGCCACAGCCCCGGGCCCTTTAAATCGCCGCCTGAGCCCCCCTGCCAGAGCCCCGGGGAGCAAATCACTGCCATGGAAGCCTGCTCTCTCCTGCGCTATAAACACAGAACAGGGGGGGCGGGAGCTTCCTTACAGTGGGGGGGAGCACCGTTGTCTGCACTGTGGCACTCCCATGACACCCCTTCCCCAAGGACCCACACTCACACCACCCTTCCCCCAGAGGCCACACCCACAGAAATCCTCTTCCCCCCAAGACTCCACCCTTTCCCCCACTCCATCATTTGTCCTAACAGCCAATAAAGAGTGGTGGGGCCATGGCCCTCTAACCCCCCTGTTCCAGCACCCCTGACACAGAGCTAAGCAGTCAGCAGTGTGTGTGTGTCACAGAGGCTGCTGTGCTGAGCTGAGCCAGTGAGGGAAGCAGCGGCTGATGTTGGGGCTGTGCCCCTCCCTCTCTGCCTCAGGACTGGTTGCTTGCAGAAGCTGTCTTAACTTAGAGACAGTGTGCAAACACACTCACTCACTCTTCCCCCACCCCCAAACACATTGCAGTTGAAAAGCAGCTGGTAGTCTAGTAGGATTCCCATGGAATAATGGGATAGAGAAACCTGCATCATGTGATGCTGTACCAGCCTGTGAGGTATTTCAAACCCTTCCCAAAGCACCTGCAGCCAGTTGCACAGCTACCCACAATGCACTGCTCTCTTTGGCCATCCAAGAGTCTAGCCTGGATGTGCTCTGGTAACACAAGGGGCATAGTGTGGACATGCAACAACTGTTTAACTTAAACACTTTAAAGCCACATTACCCAATAGTGTAGACACAGTTTGAGAGTGGGACAAGACCCAGTCCTGTTGCAACTAAAGGACCACAACTTCCTCTGTAGTTAACAGGATTTGAACCTGTGCAAGGAGACCCCAATGGATTTCTATTCCATCATCATAACCACTTGGTCACAACTACTTGCTTGAGATGGGTCTCTCACTACACTCCAGTTCTGTTCTCACTGAGTGATCAATTCCAGTTGTTTCCTCAGAACAGCTTCCACAACACACACACTGCTGTGCCATTGTGTAAGTGTGTCCCTGGCTGAACTGCAAGAATTCCTGCTCATTTCCCTTCTGGCTGGAGTATGAGGAGAGTGTGTTTGTGGTCAATGATGTTCCTGTAGATTGTTGTCCATTTCCTGCCTTGATCATTCAGACAGTTCCTTTACCATCATATCCCCAGCACATCAGTGACTGCAATAGCAGGGGGCAGGTTTTCTCCGGGGCACTGAGATTTGTCAGGTGGTTGGTGGCTCCTTTCTTTCCTCACCCTGGAGTAAACTCAGCTTTTTATTCCATCCTTGATGTTTCAAGGAACAACAACAGATGACTGAGGAAAGCGGTGGACAGGGCGGGCCTCAGGTGAGGGGCAGAGAGGTGCAAGTGGTGGGCAGGGCCGGTCTCATGGGCGGGGCAAAGAGGTGTGGGTGGTGGACAGGGCAGGTCAGGGGAGGAGACAGAGAGGTTTGAGTGCTGGGCAGGGCTGGTCTTAGGGGAGGGGGCAGAGAGGTTTAGGCAGGGTGAGTCTCAGGGGAAGGCAAAGAGGTGGGGGTAGCAGGTAGACCTTGGGGGCGGGGATGGAGAAACACAAGGAGGCTTTCAGGGAGGAGAGGAGTGAGCAAAAGGTGGACCTGCAGGCCTCAGCCAAAGAGAAAGAGCAGGGGTGGGAGAGTGGCCCAATGGGAGTGAGAGCAGAGCACAGGTGGGGCCTCAGAGGGAGGAGAATGAGTCAAGGGGGTGGAGTGGGCAGGGCTGCCAAGAGGATTCAGGGGGCCTGAGGCAAAACAATTTTGGGGGCCCCTTCCATAAAAAAAAGTTGCACTACTATAGAATAATATATTCTCATGGGATCCCTGCAGGGCCTGGGACAAATTGCCCCACTTGCCCCCCCCCCGGGTGGCCCTGCTCTCAGCCTCTCCTCATAAGTCCCCTGCCCCCTAATCATTTTTGTTGCCCTCCCCTAGACTCGCTCCAATTTGTTTCTGTAGTGGAAGGGCAAAAATTGGACGCAATGCTCCAGAAGGAGGGGAGGGATAGCTCAATGGTTTGAGGGTTGGCTTGCTAAACCCAGGGTTGTGAGCTCAATACATGAGGGGGCCACTTAGGGATCTGGTGCAAAAATCAGTGTTTGGTCATGCTAGTGGAGGCAGATGGCTGGACTCAATGACTTTTCAAGGTCCCTTCCAGTTCTAGGAGATGAGTATATCTCCAATCGTTCATTAAAAAAAAAAAAAAAGATGTGGCCTCACCTCTGCTGAGTAGAGGGGAATAATCACTTCCCTCAATCTGCTGGTGATGCTCCTACTCATCCAGCCCAGCATGACCAGTTACCAATATTGAATGCAGACCCAGCAATATTTGATCAATTGGCTACTGTCCATTCAGGAGGTTATTTCCTACCTATTCATAAAGGATGAAGATGCTCTAAGCAGAGGGGAGAGAGCTGTCCTGTTTGTGTAGTTATTCCATCTCCCTGAGAGGTGGTAGCTATGTCACTGGGGGAAGCTATGTGAGTGGGTGTGCAAGCTGTGGTGTCTCCATGTATCTATAAGTTTAATGAAACCCCATTTTTAAAAGCACTGTGGTCTGGGAAGAGAAACAGGAGATCTCCGAGGCAGGGCCTGTCCTTCAAAATCTTTAAGATCACAGACATCTCCAGCACAGTCATGGGGGCGTAGTTCAGTGGTAGAGTGTTTGACTGCAAATCAAAGGGTTCTTGGTTCAAATCTTATTGCCACCTTATAAACCTCTTCCTTCAACAAAAATAATCGCATTTCCTTTATGTTCAGGAGTTCCACTGAATAGGGATCCCTGAAATGAATGGAAACACTCAATATTTTCCTGTGCAAATGCATAAAAACCTAGCAAACATGTGCCTCCACTGAAATCAGTTCCAGTCCTCTAAAGGATTAAAGAATCTCTATTGAGGTTGCAGGAAAAAACATCCCGATGTGTAGAAAGAATAGTAAATATGACAGGCGATCAGCTTGGCTTAACAGTGAAATCCTTGCTGATTTTAAACACAAAAAAGCAGCCTACAAGAAGTGGAAGATTGGAGAAATGACCAGGGAGGAGAATAAAAATATTGCTCAGGCATCCAGGAGTGAAATCAGGAAGGCCAAATCACACATGGAGTTGCAGCTATCAAAAGATGTTAAGAGTAACAAGAAGGGTTTCTTCAGGTATGTTAGTAAGATGAAGAAAGTCAAGGAAAGTGTGGGCCCCTTACTGAATGAGGGAGGTAACTTAGTGGACAGAGGATGTGGAAAAAGCTAATGTACTCTATGCTTTTTTTGCCCCTGTCTTCACAAACAAGGTCAGCTCCCAGACTGCTGCACTGGGCAGCACAGCATGGGGAAGAGGTGACTAGCCCTCTGTGGAGAAAGAAGTGGTTTGGGACTATTTAGAAAAATTGGAGACAAGCACATGTCCATGGGGCTGGATGTGCTGCATCTGAGGGTGCTAAAGGAGTTGGCGGATGTGATTGCAGAGACATTGGCCATAGACTCATATACTCTAGGACTGGAAGGGACCTCGAGAGGTCATCGAGTCCAGTCCCCTACCCTCATGGCAGGACCAAATACTGTCTAGACCATCCCTGATAGACATTTATCTAACCTACTCTTAAATATCTCCAGAGATGGAGATTCCACAACTTCCCTAGGCAATCTATTCCAGTGTTTAACTACCCTGACAATTAGGAACTTTTTCCTAATGTCCAACCTAAATCTCCCTTGCTGCAGTTTAAGCCATTTGCTTTTTGTTCTATCATTGGAGGCTAAGGTGAACAAGTTTTCTCCCTCCTCCTGATGACACCCTTTTAGACACCTGAAAACTGCTATCATGTCCCCTCTCAGTCTTCTCTTTTCCAAACTAAACAAACCCAATTCCTTCAGCCTTCCTTCATAGGTCATGTTCTCAAGACCTTTAATCATTCTTGTTGCTCTTCTCTGGACCCTCCCCAATTTCTCCACATCTTTCTTGAAATGTGGTGCCCAGAACTGGACACAATACTCCAGTTGAGGCCTAACCAGCGCAGAGTAAAGCGGAAGAATGAAACATTGAAAACTCATGGCGATCGGGGGAGGTTCCGGAAGACTGGAAAAAGGCTACTGTAGTGCCCATCTTTAAAAAAGGGAAGAAGGAGGATCCGGGGAACTACAGGCCAGTCAGCCTCACCTCAGTCCCTGGAAAAATCATGGAGCAGGTGCTCAAGGAATCAATTCTGAAGCACTTAGAGGAGAGGAAAGTGATCAGGAATAGTCAGCATGGATTCATCCAGGGCAAGTCATGCCTGACTAACCTAATTGCCTTCTATGAGGAGATAACTGGCTCTGTGGATGAGGGGAAAGCAGTGGATGTTTTATTCCTTGACTTTAGCAAAGATTTTGATACGGTCTCCCACAGTATTCTTGCCAGCAAGTTAAAGAATTATGGGCTGGATGAATGGACTATAAGATGGATAGAAAGCTGGCTAGATCGTAGGCTCAATGGGCAGTGATCAAAGGCTCCATGTCTAGTTAGCAGCCGGTTTCAAGCGGAGTGCCCCAAGGGTCGGTCCTGGGGCCGGTTTTGTTCAATATCTTCATTAATGATCTGGAGGATGGTGTGGATTGCACCCTCAGCAAGTTTGCAGAAGACACTAAACTGAGAGGAGTGGTTGATATCCTTTAGTGTAGGGATAGGATACAGAGGGACCTAGACAAATTAGAGGACAGGGCAAAAGAAATCTGATGAGGTTCCGCAAGGATGAGTGCAGAATCCTGCACTTAGGATGGAAGAATCCCATTCACTGTTACACACTAGGGATCGAATAGCCAGGCAGCAGTTCTGCAGAAAAGGGTGAGCTGGGGCATGGGGACCGCCTGCACCGCAGCAGATAACCTGCGGGGGGCACTGGGGAACCGCTCCCCACACCAGCTCACCTCCCTCCCCTCTGCCTCCCTGGGCCTGAGCACGAAGCCGCCGTTTGCTTCTCAGCCCTCCCAGCCTTCCCGTGTGAACCGTCATGGGCAGGGGTTCCAGGGGCCATCAGGGGACAGGGAGAAGGGTGGTATAATGGGGCAAGGGTCCCGGGGGTCATCAGGAATGAGAGGAGAGGTTGGATGGGGCAGCAGGGGACAGGGAAGGAGGGTAGATGGGGTAGGGGTCCCCGGGGGTGGCGTCAAGGAACGTGGGGAGTTGGATGGGGCAGGAGTCCCAAGGAGCAGGGGTGGGCCACAACCCCCACGTGGGGGAGGAGGGAACTGATTGTTAAGATTTTGGCAGCTCATCACTGGCTGGGGATGGTAGGCTGAGGAGGCGAGCTGGTGGGCGATGGTGGGGGGTGAGTATGTGAGCCAGGGAGCGGGGGAACAGAGGTGAGCAGTGGGCAGGTGAGCTGGGGGATTGGGGGTCTGAGGAGGGAAGCGGGCGGGCATTGGCAGGGGGGTCAGGTGAGCTGGCGGTGGGGGAGGAGAGCTGAGGAGGCGAGCGGGTGGGCAGGGAGATGAGCCGTGGGGGCTGAGGCGAGTGGGTGGGCAGTGACAGGCGGGGCGGGTGAGCCGGCAGCAGGGGAGGGGGGGTGAGGAGGTGAGCGGGGGGCTGAGGAGGTGAATGGTGAGTCAGTGGCTGACCCATTCTACTGATCTGCTCTGGCTCCCAGCCCGTCGCCAAGGGGTGCAGCTGTCTGGAGGTGCTGCCTTCCACGCCTTCCTCAGTCACACCTCATTCAGTCAACAGGGCAACTGATTACAAAGTGGGGGAAAGATCTTATTCTACTTCTAGCAAAGAGACAGTTTTCTTTTACCTTAATTACACCACCTTAGGGGCCCCCTATAACATATTAGCAAGGTTCATTACCCCTGTTTTGGCAGGGTGGTGCTGGGGAAGGAGGGTTTGTTTCCACTAGGCGGGCGGCACTTAGGGGGGATTGTTTCGGGGGGCCTGGGAGGCGCTGGCGACATTGTTTCTGCAGGGTGGGTGGTGTTGGGGGGGTTGTGTTTTGGAGGGGCTGGGCGGTGCTGAGGGGCGTTCTGTGAGGTTTCAGCCCTCAGCTGTTTTCTTTGGAGTAATATTGCCCTTGCCACTTTACGAGTTATGCAGGCCTGGACTAAACCACAACCTCGGGAGTCAGCATTCACGTATCCTGCAGTCTGAACTTGGAATCTGATACATTCCCTCATTGGCTACCATTGTTTGCCCAGCATGGAAGTGCTCCTTGTATAATGAGTCAGCCAGATTGGGACCCATAGGCATGTAGGGCAGGTCTCCAGTGTGGATTTGAACTGTTTGATGAATAAATTACCCTGTACTAATTGCCAGGATGTTTGGAAGGAGAGTTAAGCCTATTGTTTTCTCAGGCGGAAAGGCTGCTGGAAATGTATAAGAACCTGGGACACGATCCTTCTTCATCTCAGATCTGCTTTGGGTTTCAAGAGGGGGAAACCTTAAGCCACAAGGATTGAGATCCCCAGTCGTTGACTGGAGCCACCCTGAATATGGAAATTGAACTATAACCTATGGACTATTTCTAAAAGGACTTTTGGCAACTACAAGCTCATCTCTACTGTATATCTGAACCTCAAGAATTGAATTCAAGTCTATATGTCTATTAATCTTCTAACTAACACTCTCTCTATTTTCTTTTCTAATAAATTTTAGCTTAGTTAATAAGAATTGGCTATAGCATGTATTTTAGGTAAGATCTAAGCTATAATTTAACCTGGGTATGTGGCTGATCCTTTGGGATTGGAAGGACCTTTTCTTTTATATGTTGAAGTAAGATTTTCAGGAATCATCATCATATCTGACAGGTGTGTCTGGATGGAGGCCTGAGGCTGGGTACTTTAAGGGAACTGCGTGGTTTAAACTTCTAAGTAACCAGTGAGGTACTACAGAAGCTGTTTTGTGCTGACTTGGTAAATCTAAGTATTGAAATAACCACCAGCATTTGGGATTTGTCTGCCCTGTTTTGTTTGCAGTTCACCCTGATTGAGTGACCTGAGCTGGCTCCCTCAGGCAGCACCGTCATACCTACATCCAGGCTGTAGGGGTCCGGGGGATTTTAGGGGCCTTGAGGTGCACAGATACCTACATCCAGGCCATAGGGATCCCTGGGGGGCTTAGAGAGTTTGGGGGGGGGACACAGATACCATTCTCCAGTCTCTAGGGGTCCCAGGAGGGCTTAGAGGGTTCATGAGGGGCACATATTCCTACATCGAGGCTGTAGTGGTACCAGGGGGCTTTGGGGGTTAGTGGGGGGCAAAGATACCTACGTCCAGGCTGGAGACACTCTGGGAGTCTTAGGAGATTTGTGGGGGCCCAAGATACCAGGCTGTAGGGGTACCAGGGGGTCTTAGGGGTTCAGGTGGGCACAGATACCTATGTCCAGGCTGTATCGGTCCCAGGGGGGGTTAGAGGTTTCATGAGGGGCACAGATATCTACGTCCAGATTGTAGATGTCCCGGGGGGCGTTAGGGGGGTTGTCCAGGCTGTACGGGTTCCTGGGGGGCTAGGGGGTTTCTGAGGGGCACATATATCTACGTGCACACTGGAGTGTCCCAGGGGGCTTATAGAGTCTATATGGGGTACAGATACAAATGTCCTGGCTGTATAGGTCCCTGGGGGGCTTAGGGGGTTTGTGGGGGGCACAGATACCTAAGTTCAGGCTGGAGGGGTCTCCAAGGGTCTTAGGTGTTTGGTGGGGGGCATAGATATCTACTTCCAGGCTACTGGGGTCCTGGAGGGGCTTAGGGTCTGTCATGGAGTGTGGGGGAGTACGGTCCTGCACCCCTCTTCCTGGGACTCACAGTGACTCTCAGCCAGCCAGTAAAACAGAAGGTTTATTGGACAACAGGAGAGAAGGATACAGCAGAGCTTGGAGGCACAAGCAGGACCCCGCAATCGAGTCCTTCTGGGGGTTCAGGAAACTTAGTTCCCAGTTTGGGATCCCCTGAATTCCAACCACCCAGCCCAAAACGGAAACTGAACTAACCCAAGTCCCTCCAGCCGGCCCCTTTCTGTGTCCAGTTTCCCGGGCAAAGGTGCTGACCCCCTCCCCCCTGCCTCGCTCAGGTTACAGGCTGAGCACGTGTCCGGTCCTAAAGTCACCCACTGCTCTCCCATCCCCCACACAGACAGTCCCTACTCCATCACAGTAATGCTCAGAGCATTTCCCGCATGGTGCAACAGTGACACTTTGTGGCCACGCAGGGTAATGCACAGAGCATCACACCTATGTAGAGGCTGTAGAGATCCATGGGGGGCTTTGGGGTCACGGGGGGGCACAGATAGCTGCGTCCAGGCTGGAGGCTTCCAGTGGGCATTAGGGGCTTCATGGAGGACACAAATATCTATGTCTGGGCTGGAGAGGTCCCTGGACAGCTTAGGGGGTTGTGGTGAGCACAGATACATACGTCCAGGCTGTAGTGGTCCCTGGGGGTTTAGGGAGTTGGTAAGGGGTACAGACACCTACGTATGGTCTGGAGGGGTGCCTGGGGGACTTAAGGGGTTGTGGTTGCGCAGATACCTTAGTCCCAGTTGGAGAGGGCCCTGAGGAGCTTAGAGGTTTTGTGTGGCATACAAATAACTACAACCAGGCTGGTGGGGGCCCTATGGGTCTTAGAGGGTTTGTGGGGGGCAGAGATACCTATGTCCAGGCTGGAGAAGTTGTGGGGAGGGCTTAAGGGGTTCCTGGAGGCCACAAATATCTGCATCCAGGCTGGAGGAGTTCTGGGGGTATTAGAGTGTGGGGGGGCACAGATACCAATGTCGAAGCTGTAGGGATCCTGGGGTTGCTTTGGGGCATTTTGGGGTACAGATACCTTCTTCCATGCTGTAGGGGTCCCTGGGAGGATCTGTGGGTTCGTGAGGGTGCTCAGATACCTACGTCCAGGTTATAGGGATCCTGGGGGGGCTAAGGGGTTTGTAAGGGGTACAGATACATTCATCCAGGCAAGAGGGGTCCTAGGGACCTTAGGGGGTTCATTTTGGGCACAGATACCTGCGTCTAGGCTGTAGGGGTTCCGGGGACTTAGGGGGGTTGTGGGGTGCACAGATACCTACATCTAGGCTGGAGGGGTTTCAGGGATCTTAGGGGGGTTGTGGGGGCACAGATACCTATGTCCATGCTGGAGGGGTCCTGTCGTGGCTTAGGGGATTCGTGGGGTCAGAGATACCTATGTCTAGGCTGCAGGAGTCCCAGGGCGATTAGGTGTGTTGCGAGGGGAACAGATACCTATGTCCTGATGGTAGGGGGCCCTGGATAGCTTAGGCGGTTTGTGGGGGTCACAGATACAAACATCCATGCTGTAGGGGTCCCGAGGGTCTTTGTGGGGCTCTGGGGGTCACAGATACCTACCTACAGTCTGGAAGGGTCCTGTGGGTCTTTCGGGGCGTGTGGGGTGTACAGATGCCTACATCTGGGCTTGTGGGTACCCTGGGGGGGGGGTTAAGCTTAAAGGTTTGTGGGGAGCACAGATACCTTTATCCAGCCTAGATGGATCCCAGTGGGACTAGAGGGCTGTGTGGGGCACAGATACCTATGTAAGCAGAATCAAGATGAACTCTATCCTGACATCTGGTGGTGAATTATGGCGAGTGTGGAAAAGAATTTCAGGGGCTGATCGTGTTTGCATAGACACACCCACCCCACCTGACACACCCACGGCAGCCTGGGATGGTTGCTTTGGCAGCTGTGGTATCCCCAGTTTATTTGTTGTTGGGGTGTGAGATGTGGAGTGTTGTCACCCTGATTGTGTGGATGAGGAACTGTGAAACTGCTTTGAGACAGGGATTCTCACCATCAATTGGGTGGCACTCGCTAGACAAGGGAGTGGGCTCCTTGGGTGAGCCAGAAACACCAATTGCATCTTCTTTTTTTTCTAACAGTTGAATAGTAGAGCTGATTTTTGATACTCTTGAGTATTGAAGGTTCAGGTTTCTGAGCTGAAATCACTAAAAATCTACGTTAACTAATGAGGGAGTCTGAAACTATATTGCAGAGCAGTTGGAAAAAAAGAGCAGTTTGTGAAATGGTTGGAGTGGCCCATGACATGAGGTTAGTGGAGCAGTTTTTGGAGAGAGCTGGAGCAGATCAGCTGGTGGATTGAGCTGAGCAGTTAGTGGGAAAAGTAGAAGCAGAATCTTATGGAGAAGCAGGGCAGTTGGCAGTGGACCATGTAAGGTGCTCCTTTCTACCCAGGCTGGCAGGGGAATAAACCCTGCAGATAGATTCTTGAACTCTGGAGCTGCGGGACTGTGGGTGATTTTGGGGTTGCTGGAGTCTTGAAACATTTGAAGTATTGGACTTTGGAGTCTTGGGGTGGTTTGGGGATTGCTAGACTCAAGAGCCCAAGGAAAAGGACACGGCCTAGTTGAGGTGTTTTCTCAATTTAATGCTCTGTTGTTCATCTCACGTTATTAAACATTTTCTGCTACACCCAGACTCTGTGCTTGCGAGAGGGGAAGTATTGCCTCTTTGAGGCACCTAGGAGTGGGTATGTAAAATTTTCCCATGTCACTGGGTGGGGGCTCGAGCTGGTTTGCACTCCGTTATAGGGAAAGGACCCGTATGTATTGAACCCAGTCCTTGCTGCTATCAATTCAGCCTGGCAGAAGGGTTCCACCTATGTCCAGGCTGATGGGGTCCCTGGGGGGGGGTCAGGGATTTGGTGGGGGCACAGATACCTACGTCCAGGCTGCAGGGGTCCCGGAGGGGCTTAGGGTCTGTCACAGAGTGTGGTGGAATCCGGCCCTGCACCCCTCTTCCTGGGACACACAGTGACTCAGCCAGCCAGTAAAACAGAAGGTTTTTTTGGCAAACAGGAACGAAGGATTCAGCAGAGCTTTTGGGAACAACCAGGACCCCTCAGTCGAGTCCTTCTGGGGGTTCAGGAAGCTTAGTTCCCAGTTTGGGATTCCCTGAATTCCAACTACCCAGCCCCAAACTGAAACTAAACTAACTCAGCTCCCTCCAGCCAGCACCTTCCTTTGTCCAGCTTCCCAGGCAAAGGTGCTGATCTCCTCCCCCATGCCTAGTTCGATTTACAGGCTTAGGTCCTGTCCCTCACCTAAAGTCACCCGCTGCTCCCCCATACCCCACAAAGACAGTCCCTACTCCATCACAGTAATACCCAGAGCTTTTCCCTCACGGAGCAACAGTGACACCGTGTGGCTATGCAGGGTAATGCACAAAGCATTTCCTCCATGGAGCAACAGTGACACCATGTGGCCACTCAGGGTAATGCACAGAGCAGCACACCTACGTAGAGGCTGTAGAAATCCCTGGGGGGCTTAGGGGTCATGGGAGGTACAGATAGCAACGTCCAGGGTGGAGGCATTCCGGGGGGGCATAAGGGGGTTCGGAGGGTAACAGATACCTACGTCCAGGATGGTCGGGACCCTGGGGGAGTTAGGTGGGTTGTGGGGGGCATAGGTACTTGCATCCAGGCTGTAGAGGTCCTGGTGGGGATTAGGGGCTTCGTGGAGGACACCAATACCTATGTCTGAGCTGGAGGGGTCCCTGGACGGTTTAGGGGGTTGTGGTGAGCACAGTGGTCCCTGGGGGTTTAGAGACTTGGTGAGGGGCACAGATACCTATGTATGTCCTGGAGGGGTCCCTGGGGGGTCTCAGTGTTATTGTAGGGGACAAAGATACCTACGTCCAGGATATAGGAATTGGGGGGGGGCTTAGGGTGTCGGGGGGCACAGATATCTACATCCAGGCTGGAGGGGTCCCGGGGGGCTTAGCGGGTCTGTAGGGGGCACAGATATGTATATCCAGGCTGGAGAGGTTCTGGGGAGGATTAGGGGGGTTTGCGGACAGCAGAGATACCTATCTCCAGACTCTAGGAGTCCCTTCGGGGCTAAAGGTTTTTTTGGGAGGCACAGATATCTATGTCCAGGTTGGAGTGGTTCCTGGGAGGTTTAGGGGGTTCCTGGGGGGCACAAATACCTAGATCCATGCTGTAGGGGTCCCCGGGGGAATTTGGGGATTTCTGGGGGGCACAGATATATACATCTAGGCTGTAGGTGTTCCTGGGGGGCTTAAGGGGTTTGTGAGGGCCAGAGATACCTACATCCAGGCAATAGGGCTTCCAGGGGGAATTAGTATGTTGGGAGGGCACAGATACATAGGTCCAGGCTGGAGGGTTCCCGGGGGGGAGCTTAGGCAGTTTGTGAGGGGCACAGATACCTGCATCCAGGCTGGAGGGGTCCCTGTGGGGCTAAGGGGGTTTCTGGTGAGCACAGATACCTAAATCCAGGCTGGAGGGGTTCCTCTGCACATAGGGGTTGTGGGGGGCACAGATACCTCCGTCCAGGCTGGAGGGTCCCTGGGGGGCTTAACGGGTTCGAGGGGGGCACAGATACCTAAATCCAGGTTGGAGGGGTCCGGGGGGGCTTATGGGGTTCGAGGGGGCAAAGATACTTATCTCTAAGCTGTAGGGTTCCCTGGTGGGCTTAGGCGGTTTTGGGGGGCCCCAGATACCTAAGTCCATGCTGTAGGCGTCCCTACAGGTGCTTATGGGTTCGTGGGGTGCACAGATACTTATGTCCAGGCTGGAGGGGTCCCAGGGGGCCTGGGGTTTCGTGGGGGTCACAGGTACGAACCTCCAGGCTGTAGGAGTCCCAGGGGGGCCGTGGGGGTACAGATACCTACCTAGGCTGGAGGGGTCTTGGGGGGTTTAGGGGGTTTTTGAGGGGCACAGATCATAGAATCATAGACTATTAGGGTTGGAAGGGACCTCAGGAAGTCATCTAGTCCAACCCCCTGCTCCAAGCAGGACCAATCCCCAGATTTTTACCCCAGTTCCCTTAATGGCCCCCTCAAGGATTGAACTCACAACCCTGGGTTTAGTAGGCCAATGCTCAAACCCCTGAGCTATCCCTCCCCCCCCTAGATACCTAGGTCTGGGCTGTCGTTGTCCCGGGGAGATTAGGCAGTTCACTGGGGGCTCAGATACATCCAGGCTGGATGTGTCCCGAGGAGCTTAGGGGGTTCATGGGGTGCTCAGACACCTGTGTCCAGGCTGTAGGGATCCCTGGGGGCTTAGGGGGTTCGTGGGGGTCACAGATAGGTACATCCAGGCTGAAGGGGTCGCTGGGGCATTTAGGGGGGCTGTGGGAGCACAGATACCTACGTCCAGGCTAAAGGGATAATGGGGGTGCTTAGGGGATTGGGGCGGACACAGATACCTACATCCAGGGTCTAGGGGTCCCGAAGGGATTGGGGGTAGAGGGGGGAACAGATACATACGTCCTAGCTGGAGGGGTCCGGGGTGGTTTAGGAGGTTCGTTGGAGTCACAGATACCTACGTCCATGGTTTAGGGGTTCCTGGGGCGTTAGGGGATTTCTGGGGGTCACAGATATCTATGTGAAGGCTGGAGGGGTCCCAGAGGGCTTAGGAGATTTATGGTGGGCAGAGATACCAATGTCCTGGCTGTAAAGGTCCCTGGGGGGATTGCGGGTTCGTGGGGGGCACAGATACCTACGTCCAGGCTGTAGGGGTTCCCGTGGGGATTAGGGGGTTTTGGGGGTCACAGATACAAACGTCCTGGCTCTAGATGTTCCTGGGGCACATAGAGGGGCTGTGGGCGCACATAACCCTACATTCAGGCTGTCAGGGTCCCAGGGGGGGGATTAGGGGGTTCGTGGGGAGCTCAGATACCTACGTGCAGGTTGGAGATGTCCTGGGAAGGATTAGGGAGTTTCTGGGGTGCACAAATACCTATCTCCAGGCTGTAGGGGTCCCTGTGGGCCTTACGGGTTCATGGGGGCAGAGATAACTATGTCCCATCTTTAGGGGTCGCTGGAGAGGCTTAGATGGTTTGTGCGGGGCCCAAATACCTACATCCAGCCTCGAGAGGTCCCTGGGGGTCTTATAGGGTTCGTGGGTGGCACAGATACCCATGTCCAGCCTAGAAGGGTGGCTGGGGGGCTTAGGGAGGTTGTCGGAGCACAGATACCTAACATCAGGCTGTAGGGGTCTCGGGGGTGCTTAGAGGTCGAGGCGGGCACAGATACCTTAGTCCAGGCTGTAGGGGTCCCGAGGGGATTGGGGGTTGTGGGGGGCAGAGATACCTACGTCCAAACTGGAGGGCTCCCTGGGGGTTTAGTGCATTTGTGGGGGTCACAGATACCTATGTCCAGGCTATAGGGGTCCCGGGGGGCCTTAGGGGATCGTGGGGGGCACAAATACCTAACTCCAGGCTATAGGGGTCCCAGGGGTGCTTAGGAGGCGGAGGGGGTGCAGATAACTATGTCCAGCCTGTAGGGGTCCCTTGGGGGGCTTAGGGGGTTGTGGAGGTAAAGATACCTACATCCCGGCTGAAGGAGTCCTCAGGGGGTTCTTGTGGGTCAGAGATACCTACGTCCAGGCTGTAGGGGTCTTGGGGGGCTTAGGGGGTTTTTGGAGGTCCCAGATACCTCCGTGCAGACTAGACGGGTCTCGGGGGGATTAGGAGGTTTATGGGGTGCACAGATGACAACTTCCAGGCTGTATAGGTCCCTGGGGGGCTTAGGGGGTTGTGGGGGGCACAGATACCTACGTCCAGCTGAGCTTTTCCCTGGGGGCAGCGTGCGTGCAGCTGCGATCAGCTGTTTGCTGGGCAGTCTCCTCTCAGCTGCTCCCCCCTCCCTGCTCTTGCGGGGGCTGAGTGAGTCCCCCCCCAAACAGCCTCAGGGGTCGGGGTGGGCGGGGGTGCAGGGCCAGTAGCAGCACAGCCCGCCCCGCTCCCTGGGGCTGCCCCTCACCTCTCGGGCTGATGGCTCTGCCATGGCCTCCGCGTGAATCGCTGCTCCCTGCCCGCCAGGCTCGGCTCCGGCCACAGCAGCATCGGGTGCCCCAGGGAGCCTGGCTAGGCTGGGGCTGGGGGCAGTGGTAGGTTGGAGGGAGGAGAAGCTCCAGATACTGGCAGGGGGCCGGGGGGGAGAGGAGCCTAGCTGGAGTGGGGGAGGAGAAGCCCTGGACTGGGCTGGAGCCATGCTGGGGATGGGGCGGGGGGGAGGAGAAGCCCCGGGCCCCTGCAGGAGCTGCAGTGGGGGGGGGGGAAGTGCCAAGCTGGGGCAGAGGAGGAGAAGCCACGCAGGGTTGGGAGGCGGGTGGGGAGAAGCCCAGACCCCAGCAGGAGATGCACTGGGGGGGAAGAAGGGGGAGAGGAGCCACCCTGGGGCAGGGAGGAGAAGCCCTGGACCCTGGCAGAAGATGTGGGGCTGAAGTTCCCGCCTCGGGAGCTTTTTAACAGGTCTGTGCATTTCATCATTTTATTTCTGTCTTATGATTAAATTCAGTTCTTTGAGTAACGAGTTCTAAAATGCCTCACCTCTCCTGGCTGCAGTAATTATCATTATTACTGTTACTACCGTATTGTATCGCTTCTCCTCCCCCTAACCTCCCACACCGAACCCTGAGGCTGTTTGTGGGGGGGGACTCACTCAGCCCCCGCAGGAGCAGGGAAGGGGAGCAGTTGAGTGAAGCCTGCCCAGCAAACAGCTGCCCGCAGCTGCCCGCAGGCTGCCCCCAGGGAAAAGCTCAGCTGGACGTAGGTATCTGTGCTCCCATGAACTGCTAAGCCCTCCAGGGACCCCTCCAGCCTTGACATAGGTATCTGTGCCCCCCCACAACCCCCTAAGCCCCCCAGGGACCTGTACAGCCTGGAAGTTGTCATCTGTGCACCCCATAAACCTCTTAATCCCCCCGGGACCCATCTAGTCTGCACGGAGGTATCTGTGACCTCCAGAAACCCCCTAAGCCTTCCAAGACCCCTACAGCCTGGACTTAGGTATCTCTGACCCACAGGAACCCCCTGAGGACTCCTTCAGCCACGATGTAGGTATCTTTACCCCCACAATCCCCTAAACCTCCCAAGGGACCCCTACAGGCTGGACATAGGTATCTGCGCCCCCCCACCTCCTAAGCACCTCTGGGACCCCTATAGCCTGAAGTTAAGTATCTGTGCCCCCCACGATCCCCTAAGGCTCCCCGGGACCCCTACAGCCTGGACGTAGGTATCTGTGCCTGCCCCGACCTCTAAGCACCCCCGGGACCCCTATAGCCTGAAGTTAGGTATCTGTGCTCCCACAACCTCCCTAAGCCCCTCTGCCACCCCTCTAGCCTGGATGTAGGTATCTGTGCCACCCACAAACCCTATAAGCCCCCCAGGGACCTCTCGAGCCTGGATGTAGGTATTTGGGCCCCCCACAAACCATCTAAGCCTCCCCAGCGACCCCTAAAGATGGGAGATAGTTATCTCTGCCCCCCACAAACCCCATAATGCCCACAGGGACCCCTACAGCCTGGAGATAGGTATTTGTGCACCCCAGAAACTCCCTAATCCTTTCCAGGACATCTCCAACCTGGATGTAGGTATCTGAGCTCCCCACGAACCCCCTAATCCCCCACGGTACCCCGACAGCCTGGATGTAGTGTTATGTGCGCCCACAGACCCTCTATGTGCCCCAGGAACATCTACAGCCAGGACGTTGGTATCTGTGCCCCCCATAAGCCCCCTAATCCTCACGGGAACCCCTACAGCCTGGATGTAGGTATCTGTGCCCCCCACGAATCTGCAAAGCCCCCCAGGGACCTTTACAGCCAGGACGTTGGTATCTGTGCCCCCCATAAATCTCCTAAGCCCTCCGGAACCCCTCCAGTCTGCACGTAGGTATCTGTGACCCCCAGAAACTCCTTAATGCCCCAGGAATCCCTACTGCCTGGACATAGGTATCTGTGACTCCAAGAAACTTCCTAAACCACCCAGGACCCCTCCAGCTAGGACGTAGGCATCTGTTCCCCCCTCTACCCCCAATTCCCTCAGGACCCCTAGACCCTGGACGTAGGTATCTGTGTCCGCCCCGATCCCCTAAGCAACCCCATTACCCCTTTAGCCTGGACATAGGTATCTGTGCTCCCACAACCCCCCTAAATGCCCCAGCCACTCCTTCAGCCTGGATGTACCTATCTGTGACCCCCACGAACCCCCTAAGCCCCCAGGGATCCCTACAGCTGGACACAGGTGTCTGAGCAACCCACGAACCCCCTAAGCTCCTCGGGACACATCCAGCCTGGATGTATCTGAGCCCCCAGTGAACCGCCTAATCGCCCTGGGACACCGACAGCCTGGACCTAGGTATCTGTGCCCCCACAAGCCCCCTATACCCCTCAGGGCCCCTCCAGCCTAGATGTAGGTATCTGTACCTCCACAAACTCCACCAGAGAGATCCTTTGGGGCCATTTGCCTCTCCCAAGTCAGGCTAAAGGAGGAGGGTTGGGCGTGGGGCTAGCAACTCCACTTCGTAAAAAGTCAACCCGCTACAGAAATGCCAACAATAGAGACAACAGAGACTTTTACTCTGGAAAAAGAAGGGTCTTCAATTCGAAGATGCATGACGCTGGGTGGTAAAAGCCATGAGGAAGCCACTAAGCCGATTACCCTTCTTGCAACCAGGAGGATTACCATAGGCACATGGAACGTGAGACACCAGACAGGCACTGCAGTGGAACTCCCAAGGCAAGCGGAAAAGAGGCCGTCCAAGAAACACCTGGCGATGTGACCTTCAGGCTGATAGCAAAAAAATGGGCTATACCTGGAACCAGTTAGAACGAATGGCCCAGGATAGAGGACTCTGGAGATCTGTTGTTGGTGGCCCATACCCCGATTGGGGTGACGGGCGTATGTGAGTGAGTGAGTACCCCCACAGCCCCGCTGGGACTCCTACAGCCTGGACATAAGTATCTGTGCACCCCACGAAACCATAAGCACCTGTAGGGACGCCGACAGCATGGACTTAGGTATCTGGGGCCCCCAAACCCCACCTAAGCTCACCAGGGACCCCTACAGCCTAGAGATAAGTATCTGTACCCCTCCAAACCCAGTAAGCCCCCCAGGGACCCGCCAGCCTGGACAGAGGTATCTGTGCCCACCAGAAACCCCCTTAGCCCCCCAAGGACCCCTCCAGCCTGGATGCAGGTATCTGTGCCCCTCAAAAACTGCCTAAGCCACCGCCCCCCGGAACACTCCAGCCAGGACCTACGTATCTGTGCCCCCTCAACACACTAATTTCCCCTGGAAGCCCTATTGCCTGCACATAGGTATCTCTGCCCCCCACAAACCCCCTAAGGCTCCCAGGAACCACTACAGCCTAGACGTATGTATCTGTGCCCCGCAGAAAACCCTAATCCACCCGGGGATCCCTACAGCATGAACCTAGGTATCTGTGCCCCCCAGGAACCCCCTAAACCCCACAGGAACCACTCCAACCTGGACATAGATATCTGTGCCTCCCAAAAAAACCTTAAGCCCCCCAGGGACCCCTAAAGCCTGGAGATAGGTATCTCTGCTGTCCGCAAAAGCCCCTAATCCTCCCCGGAACCTCTCCAGCCTGGACGAACATATCTGTGCCCCCACATACCCCCTAAGCCCCCCGGGACCCCTCCAGCCTGGATGTAGGTACCTGTTCCCCACTGATGCTCTAAGACCCCCCAGAATCCCTATATCCTTGACGTAGGTATCTGTGTCCCCTACAATACCACTAAGCCCCCCCATTGACCCCTCCAAGACATACATAGGTATCTATGTCCCTCACCAAGTCCCTAAACCCCCAGGGACCACTGTGATCACCACAAATCCCTAAGCCGTCCAGGGACCCCTCCAGCCTGGATGTAGGTATTGGTGTCCTCCACGAAGCCCCTAATCCCCACCAGGACTTCTACAGCCTTGACACAAGTACCTATGCCCCCCACAACCCCCCTAACTCCCCCAGGGTCTCGACAATCCTGGACGTAGGTATCTGTGACCCTATGAACCCCCTTAAGCCTCCCCGGAATGTCTCCAGCCTGGACGTAGCTATCTGTACCTCCCATGACCCCTAAGTCCCCCAGGGATCTCTACAGCCTCTACGTAGGTGTGATGCTCTGTGCATTACCCTGCCTGGCCACACGGTGTCACTGTTGCTCCATGCGGGAAATGCTCTGTGCATTACTGTAATGGAGTGGGGACTGTCTGTGTGGGGGATGGGACAGCAGCGGGTGACTTTAGGTGAGGGACAGGACCTAAGCCTGTAACTCGAGCTAGGCAGGGGAGAGGGGGTCAGCACCTTGGCCCGGGAAGCTGGACAAAGAAAGGGGCCGGCTGGATGGAGTTAGTTCAGTTTTGGTTTGGAGCTGGGTTGTTGGAATTCAAGGAATCCCAAACTGAGAACTAAGCTTCCTGAACCCCCAGAAGGACTCGATTGAGGGGTCCTGGCTGTGCCCAAGAGCTCTGCTGTATCCTTCCTTCCTGTTGGCCAAAAAAACCTTCTGTTATACTGGCTGGCTGAGTCAGTGTGTGTCCCAGGAAGAGGGGTTCAGGGCCGGATTCCACCACACTCTGTGACACCCCCTAAGCCCCCCTGGGACCCCTGCAGCCTGGACGTAGGTATCTGTGCACCTCACCAAACCCCTGAGCCCGCCAGTGACCCCTACAGCCTGGACCTACGTATCTGTGCCCCCCACGAACCCGCTAAGCCCCCCAGGGACCCCTACAGCCTGGACGTAGGTGGAACCCTTCTGCCAGACTGAATTGATAGCAGTAAGGACGGGGTTCAATACATAGGAGTCCCTTCCCTACAATGTAATGCAAACCAGCTCGAGCCCCCACCCAGTGACATGGGAAAATTTTACATACGCACCCCTAGGTGCCTCTAAGAGGCAATACTTCCCCTCTCACAAGCACAGAGTCTGGGTGTAGTAGAAAACGTTTAATCATGTGAGATAAACAACATAGCATTAAACTGGGAAAACACTCAACTAGTCCGTGTCCTTTTCCCTGGGCTCTTGAGTCCAGCAATTGCCAAATCACCCCAAGACTCCAAAGTCCGATACCTCAAATGTTTCAAGAGTCCAGCAACCCAAAAATTACTCACAGTCCCGCAGCCCCAGAGTTCAAGAGTCTATCTGCAGGGTTTTCCCCCACCAGCCTGGGTAGAAAGGGGCACCTTACGTGGTCCACTGCCAACTGCCCTGCTTTTCCGTGGGATTCTACTTCCACTTTCCCCACGAGCTGCTTTGCTCTGTTAGCCAACCTGTGATCTGCTCCAGCTGTCCCTAAAAACTGCTGGACTCATCTCACTCTATGGACCACTCCAATCATCTCACAATCTGCTTTTTTTCATCAGCTGCTCTGCTCTGTAATATAGTTTCAGACTTCCTCACTAATTAACACAGCTTTTCAGTGATTTCAGTTTAGGAACCTGGAATTTCAACTCTTAAAAAAATGAAAAATCAGCTGTACTATTCACTTTTTGAAAAAGAAAAAGGTGCAATTGGTGTTTCTGGTTCATTCAAGGAGCCCACTCCCTTGTTTAGCGAGTGCCACTCAATTGATGGTGAGAATCACTGTCTCAAAGCAGTTTCACAGTTCCTCATCCACACAATCAGGGTGACAACACTCCACATCTCATGCCCCAACAACAAATAAACTGGGGATACCACAGCTGCCAAAGCAACCATCCCAGGCTGCCTTGGCCGTGTCAGGCGGAGTGGGTGTGCCTATGCAAACACGATCAGCCCCTGAAATTCTTTTCCACACTCGCCATAATTCACCACCAGATGTCAGGGTAGAGTTCATCCTGCTTCTGCTTACATAGGTTGTGCCCCTCACAACTCCCTAATCCCACTGGGACCCATCTAGGCTGGATAAAGATAACTGTGCTCCTCACAAACCTCTAAGCCCCGCAGGGATCTCTACAGCCTCTACCTAGGTGTGATATTCTGTGCATTACCCTGGATGGCCACACAGTGTCACTGTTGCTCCATGCGGGAAATGCTCTGTGCAATACTCTGTGTGGCCACACAGTGTCACTTTATCTCCAGTCAGGAAATCGATAGTGCCTTTCCCTACATGGCCACAAAGTGTCACTGTTGCACCATGCAGCAAATGTTCTGTGCATTACCCTTTGTGGCCACATGGTGTCACTTACCAGAGGGGTAGCCCGTGTTAGTCTGGATCTGTAAAAGCAGCAAAGAATCCTGCAGCACCTTATCGACTAACAGACATTTTGGAGCATGAGCTTTCGTGGGTGAATACCCACTTCGTCGGATGCATGTAGTGGAAATTTCCAGGGGCAGGTATATATATGCAGGCAAGCTAGAGATAATGAGGTAGTTTAATCAGGGAGAATGAGGCGCTGTTCTAGCAGTTGAGGTGTGAAAACCAAGGGAGGAGAATCTGGTTCTGTAATTGCAAGCCATTCACAGTCTTTGTTTAATCCTGAGCTGATAGTGTCATATTTGCAGATGAACTGAAGCTCAGCAGTTTCTCTTTGAAGTCTGGTCCTGAAGTGTTTTTGCTGCAGGATGGCCACCTTAAGGTCTGCTATAGTGTGGCCAGGGAGGTTGAAGTATTCTCCTACAGGTTTTTGTATACTACCATTCCTTATATCTGATTTGTGTCTGCTTATCCTTTTCCGTAGCGACTGTCCAGTTTGGCCGATGTACATAGCAGAGGGGCATTGCTGGCATATGATGGCGTATATTACATTGGTGGATGTGCAGGTGAATGAACCGGTGATGCTGTGGCTGATCTGGTTTGGTCCTGTGATGGTGTCGCTGGTGTAGATATGTGGGCAGAGTTGGCACCGAGGTTTGTTGCATGGATTGGTTCCTGAGCTAGAGTTACTATGGTGCAATGTGCAGTTACTGGTGAGAATATGTTTCAGGTTGGCAGGTTGCCTGTGGGTGAGGACTGGCCTGCCACCCAAGGCCTGTGAAAGTGTGGGATCATTGTCCAGGATGGGTTGTGGGTCCCTGATGATGCATTTGAGAGGTTTTAGCTGGGGACTGTATGTGATGGCCAGTGGAGTCCTATTGGTTTCTTTCTTGGGTTTGTCTTGCAGTAGGAGGCTTCTGGGTACACGTCTGGCTCTGTTGACCTGTTTCCATATTTCCTCGTGTGGGTATTGTAGTTTTGAGAATGCTTGGCAGAGATTTTGTAGGTGTTGGTCTCTGTCTGAGGGGTTAGAGCAGATGCGGTTGTACCTCAGTGCTTGGCTGTAGACAATGGATCATGTGATGAGCCCGGGATCGAAGCTGGAGGCATGAAGTTAGGCATAGCGGTCGGTAGGTTTTTGGTATAAGGTGGTGGTAATGTGACCATCATTTATTTGCACCGTGGTGTCTAGGAAGTGGACCACCCGTATAGATTGGTCCAGGCTGAGGTTGATGGTGGGGTGGAAGCTGTTGAAATCATGGTGGAGTTTTTCCAGAGACTCCTTCCCATGGGTCCAGATGATGAAGATGTCATCAATGTAGCGTAGGTAGAGAAGGGGCGTGAGTGGACAAGAGCTGAGGAAGCGTTGTTCCAGGTTGGCCATAAAAATATTGGCATATTGTGGTGCCCTGCGAGTGCCAATAGTTGTGCCACTGATCTGGAGTTATATATTGTCATCAAATTTGAAATAGTTGTGTGTGAGGATAAAGGCACAGAGCTCAGCAGCCAGTTGTGCTGTGACATCATCAGGGATACTGTTCCTGACAGCTTGTATTCTATCTGTGTGTGGGATGTTCGTGTAGAGAGCCTCTACATCCATGGTGGCTAGGATGGTGTTTTCTGGAAGGCCACCAATGCATTGTAGTTTCCTCAGGAAATCAGTGGTGTCACAGAGATAGTTGGGAGTGCTGGTGGCATAGGGTCTGAGTAGAGAGTCCACATATCCAGACAGTCCTTCAGTGAGAGTGCCAATGCCCGAGATGATGGGGCATCCAGGATTTCCGGGTTTGCGGATCTTGGGTAGTAGATAGAATAACCCAGGTCAGGGCTCTAAGGGTATGTTGATTTGTTCCGGTGTTAGTGTAGGGAGTGTCCTGAGTAGATGTTGCAGTTTCTTAGTGTATTCCTCAGTGGGATCTGAGGGAAGTGGCCTGTAGAATTTGGTGTTGGAGAGTTGTCTGGCAGCCTCCTTTTGGTAGTCAGACCTGTTCATGATGACAACAGCACCTCCTATGTCAGCCTCTTTGATGATAATGTATGGGTGGTTTCTGAGACTGTGGATGGCATTGCGTTCTGCAGGACTTAGGTTATGAGGCAAGCGATGTTGTTTTTCCACAATTTCTGCCTGTGCACGTCGGCGAAAGCATTCAACGCAGAGGTCCAGACTGTCATTTCGAACCTCAAAAAAAGTCCATGTGGGTATTCACCCATGAAAGCTCATGCTCCAAAACGTGTGTTAGTCTATAAGGTGCCAGAGGACTCTTTGCTGCTTTTACAAATCCAGACTAACACGGCTACACCTCTGATACAGTGTCACTGTTCCTCAATGCAGGAAATGCTCTGTGCATTACCCTGCTTAGCCACACGGTGTCACTGTTGCTCCACGGGAAATGCTCTGTGCATTAGCCTGCGTGGCCACATGGTGTCATTGTTGCTCCATGCGGGAAATTCTCTGGGCATTACTGTGATGGAGTAGGGACTGTCTGTGTGGGTGATGGGAGAGCAGGGGGTGACTTTAGGACCAGAGACGTGCTCAGCCTGTAACTCGAGCTAGGCAGGGGGGAGAGGGTGGGCAACTTTCCCCGGGAAACTGGACACAGGAAGGGGCCGTCTGGAGGGAGTTGGGTTGGTTCAGTTTCGGTTTTGGTCTGGGTGGTTGGAATTCAGGGAATCCCAAACTGGGAACTATGTTTCCTGAACCCTCAGAAGGACTCGATTGCGGGGTCCTGCTTGTGCCTCCAAACTCTGCTGTATCCTTCACTCCTGTTGTCCAATAAACATTCTGTTTTACTGGCTGGCTGAGAGTCACTGTGAGTCCCAGGAAGAGGGGTGCAGGACCGGACTCCCCCACACTCCGTGACAGACCCCCGGGTACCACTGCAGCCTGGATTTAGGAATATGTGCACCCCACGAACCCCCTAAGCCCCCATGGGACCCCTAAAGCCTGGAGATTGGTATCTGTGTCCCCCCCAAAATTCTCTAAGCACCCCCAGGACCCCTACGGCCTGGACATAGGTATCTGTGCACCCCAAGGCCTCTAAGATACTCCGGACCGCTACAGCCTGGATGTAGGTGTGACGGTGCTCTCTGTGGGAGCCAGCTGAGATCACTCAATCAGGGTGAACTGCAAACAAGACAGGGCAGACAAATCCCAAATGCTGGTGGTTATTTCAATACTTAGATTTACCAAGCCAGCACAAAACAGCTTCCGTAGTACTTCATTGGTTACTTAGAAGTTTAAACCACGCAGTTCCCTTAAAGTACCCAACCTCAGGCCTCCTTCCAGACACACCTGTCAGATATGATGATGATTCCTGAAAATCTTACTTCATCATATAAAAGAAAAGATTCTTCCGATCCCAAAGGATCAGCCACATACCCAGGTTCAATTATAACTTAGATCTCACCCAAAATACATGTTATAGCCAATTCTTATTAACTAAGCTAAAATGTATTAGAAAAGAAAAGAGAGAGTTCTGGTTAAAAGATTAATAGACATATAGACTTGAATTCAATTCTTGAGGTTTAGATACATAGTAGAGGTGAGCTTGTAGTTGCCAAAAGCTCTTTTAGAAATAGTCCATAGGTTATAGTCCAATTTCCATATTCAGGGTGGCTCCAGTCAATGACTGGGGATCTCAATCCTTCTGACTTAAGGTTTCCCCTTCTTGAAACACAGAGCAGATCTGAGATGAACAAGGATCGTGTCCCAGGCTTCTTATACATTTCCAGCAGCCTTTCGGCCTGAGAAAACAATAGGCTTAACTCTCCTTCCAAACATCCTGTCAATTAGTACAGGGTAATTTATCCATTAAACAGTTCAAATACAGGTTACCACAACCTTCAAAGAGACACATAGACAATAATACTATTTCACTCAAGTGTCATCATAAATGTTAATATTCCTTTTTTGCTCTTTGAATTAAAACTATAGCAATAGACAAGACTTGTTTGCTTACATCACGAGACCTGAGCAAACATCTCCCCTTCTACCTCTAACAATGCAGACTTGCATTTTAAAGCTCTGTTCATTTACATATCTTGCTAACCAGTTCTTAAGGTTCACCCATGGGTCAGGTCAGTCGGTGAGGTGAGTTGATTAACTTCTTCTGGCCCTGTCACCTTTTAATGAGATATTAGATTATACTTACAATGTCACAGTCGTGGTGAGTCGACTGCTGCAGCTCCCCGTAGACTCTGCCTGCGCCTCTCACCGAGCTGGAGTACAGCAGTCGAGGGGAGAGCACTCGATGTGTTGCATCTACACTAGATGCAATATATCGATCCCTGCTGGATTGATCACTGCCCACCGATTCGGCAGGTAGTATAGACATACCATGAGTATCTGGTGATCAGAGCTGGACCCCGGAGGGGAACACATTGAAGGAATTCAGGGGTTAAGGTGCCTCTATTGTCAACTGTCAGGGCTGCTGTGGCTCAGAGGAGGGTGCTTGACTGCCTGACAGGCTTAGGCACCGCAAGCCTGGCAGGCGGGAGAAGTGAAGCGGCCACGGTGTGCTCGGGGTGCTCGCGCTCGGAGCAGGGGTGAGCTGGGGCGAGGGGCTTGAAGCAGGGCAGAGTGGGGATCCTGTCACAAGAGGGACGCCTCAGGGTGGCAGGGGGAGTTGCCACGGGTGGGGCACCTCAAGGTGGGTGCACGGGGGAGGAGGGCGCAAGGTGGAAGTTTCGCCTAGGGCGTGAAACTTCCTTGCACCGGCCCTGCCCCACGCCCTGCCTGCAGCCAGCCCTGCACCCCCTGCCCTGCCCTGCCCGCAGCCAGCCTCTGTCTCCAGCCAGCCCTGCACCTTCTGCCCTGCCCACACCAGCCGCATCCTCCCTGCCCTGCCTGAAGGCAGCCCCACAGCCAGCCCCTGACACACCCCTGCCCTGTCTCCAGCCAACTCCTGCCGCACCCCCCATGGCCCTGCCCAAAGCCAGCCAGCCCCCACACCTCCCCAGCCTGCACCAGCCCTGCACCCCCTGTCTGCAGCCAGCCCCGCATCCCCTGCCCTGTCTCCAGCCAACCCCTGATGCACCCCCCTGCCTGAAGCCAGCCAGCCCCGCACCCCTTGCCCTGCCTGCAGCCATACCCTACCTCCAGCCACCTCCATGCCCACTGGTGCCCTGCAGTTCCCAGGGCAGTAACCGTGCACATCTGCTTCAATGAGAGGGGCAGGGAGCAGCTGGGACCCACACATGTGCACACCCTATGGTGACCAGACAGCAAATATGAAAAATAGGGATGGGGTGGGGGGTAATAATATCCTAGATGAGAAAAAGACCCCAAAATTTGGACTGTCTCTATGAAATCGGGACATCTGGTCACCATAGCACACCCCCAGGACTCCTGAGTTCCATTGCTGGATTTCCTATTGGTTCCACTGCTGGTTGTTTTCCTTTTCCTGGGGGACTTTGGGCAAGTTGCTCCCCCCTCTAGGGCTCTGTCCCCAGCAGTCACGTGGGGATTTCATACTTTCCCATTATTGGAAAGTGCTGGGAGAATTCCCCAGCAAAAGCTGCTCTGACAGTGCTAAGCAGCATCTGACCATTCAAGGTCGGAGTGCACTGCCCGGGAGGAGTGTTTGGCTCTGGGGTTTCACTTCAGCCCCGTCTAGAGTGAGGGGCCCAACCATGGAGTTTGTCTCAAGAAGACCAAGTCTCCAATTTGTTAAGGGTGTTTTGAATTCTAACCCTGTGCTCCTAAGTGCTTGGTGTCAGTTGCAAATTTTAGAAGCATGCTCTCCACTGCATTTTCCAAATCATTCATGAAAATATAGAATAGTACCGGACCGCAGACTGATTCCTGCCGGACCCACTAGGTACACCTTCTCCATTGGACAGCCAAACATGGAGAAGGGCTCCTGGAGTCTGGGCTTTCAACCAGCTCTGCACCCACATTACACTGATTACAGCTGGACTGCATTTCCCTCGTTTGCTTCTGAGAATGTCCTACGGGACTGTGTGAAAAGCCTTAGCAACCCCAAGCTAGATCCCATCTACTGTTTACCCACCTCCACCAGGCCCAGAACCCTGCCGAAGAAGGAAAGAGGATCGGTTTGGAATGATTTGTTCTTGACAAATCCATGTTCACTAGTCTTAAGAATCAAACTATTCTGTAGGTGCTGCTGACAAACTGAGTGTTTAAGAGTGTATTGCAGGATCTCTCCAGCAATGGCAGTGAGGCTAGCTAGTTTGTAAGTCTCAGGGGTCTCTTTGTTCCCCTTTTAGAGAAAGGTCCTGTCTTGTTCATGGATGGGAAGATGTTCTTTTTCAGGGATCTCAGACGAGCACTGGGGCACAGCATCTGGTTTGTCAAGGCCACAAAAATGGAGGCAGGAACCTCTTCTCTGCTGCTGGCAAAGAACCCCAGGTACCTGAAAGACAGGGACTCACATCCCTGAATGGGCTTTTAAAAAGGCAGTGGTTAAAGATTGGCCCCGACCATTTCTTGTTTCCACAGACTAGACATTTTAGCAAACTTTAGAATTCCTTGGTGCTAAACACTGTGAAAGGCCCCTTTCTCCTTCACAGAGGGCTTTAACGCCCCTTATCTCACTCAGGCTCTCAACTGACCGGAGTTCGAGAACTGTCCCTGTTCCCACTGGAAGGATGGGAGGAGCCTGAGGTCCAGAGAAGGGAAGTGACCTACCCAAGCGCCTACACAGTAAGGCGGTGGCAGAGCCAGAAAGAGAAGCCACCAGTCCTGACTCCTGTTCTAACAGGCAATAAACCCCCCCAGAGGCAGGGATAGAACCCAGGAATCGAGATGGTGGGGAAATTTCATTGAATCCGTTTCTATCAGAAAATCCCATTCAGGCTAAACCAGTTTGTTTCTCAAAATCATAACAAGTGGGATGAAAGTTCTTTGCAAAAATATTGTATTGCAAAACAAAAGCATCTCCTGTTTGTCAGAGTGTGTTAAATTGTCTACTCGCACACAAAGAGGAGACACTTAGATCTCAAACATTAGATAAGATGCTTCAGTCTGAGCTGTCATTGCTGCTCTTAACAATTTCAAAATAAAAAAATGCAAATAAAATAGACTATTTCAGCTATTCTATTACGTGTTAATCTGCTCTGAGTAAACGTGATAGGACACCTCATATTATGCCCTACTCCTAGTGACACTCTCCAATGGATCCCCATCCTCCACCCACCGTCAGGTAGGTGCGAGCGGATCATTATTATTTCTACTTGAAAGAGGGAGAAGCTAAGGCTGAGAAAGGAGAATTGACTTGTCTTAGGTCACACAGCCAGTCAGAGGCAGAGTTGGGAATAGGACCGAAGAGCCCTGATTTTCAAACTACCCATTGGATCTTGAATTTCAGACACTGAATGACCTGAATAAAGTGCTCTCAGATGAGCTCCAGACCAACAGGAGTGACAGTAACTATTCAGCAAGTATTTGAGGAGAACTGCAATGTTAGAGAGAATCATGAATTGCTCAGAGACAACTAATGCAGAGAAGCGGCAAAATTCATGAAACACAAACATCTCTTTGACTTATAAAGAGAAAAACAAGGACCTGAGTCTCCTCCCTGTCAATAACCCCCTGCTCAACCAATCCGGCTAGAGACTGAGGAGGGGAGGCTGAGGGATCTCACCAGGGAGCCCAAAGGATGGCCCAGGTCACCGGTGGGGATCACTTCCCGAGCACTAGTTCAGCCTCACATTTTTGGGTAGACCTCCCACAGTGAGAACTGCAGAGCACTGCCCTGCAAAAAACTAAAAAAAAACCACACACACACTCTCTCTCTCCCCCTCCCTCCTGGTGTTGGGAGGGGAACAGGTAAAAGGACAAAGGAAGCAAGAGAAGAGAAAGGAGGGAGGGAGGGATGGAGGAAGAGGTGAAACAAAAAGGAGAAACCCTAATGTCCCCAGTGATTCTAAGGGACAAAATCCCAGGTGCAGAATAAAATCCTGCCTCCTTAAGCTCTTGTTTTCCATGCATCGAATTCACCTGTCACCAGATGGATAAGACTGAACAGGTTTCAAACCTCCAGGAGGCTCTTACCTTCTAAACAGGGACGGCTGTTTTCTAGTAAAATCACTACAAGGGAAGGAGAAAACTCAGAAGAGGTTCCTCCTGACGCTCACGTCTGTGAACCCGAATACTCTCTCAGTCCTCAAAGAGAGACTTGGAGAAAGAGACTTGCTGAAGCAAAGCCACAGGGGTCTCTGAGGTTTCCCTGGCCCCTCGCCCCTGTCCTGCCTCCATAGGGCATTGCAAGGGCACCGAATTGCCATATTTTGGGACCACTCTCCTTTCTCCTTCACAGAGGCTTTAACGCCCCTTATCTCACTCAGGCTCACGACCGCCCAGAGCTCGAGAATTGTCCCTGTTCCCATTGGACAGATGGGGAGGAGCCTGAGGTACAGGGAAGGGAAGTGTCCTGTCACCAGATAGATCAGATTGAACAGGTTTCAAACCTCGAGAAGGCTCTTACCTTCTAAACAGAGACAGTTGTTTTCTAGTAAAATCAGGAAAAGAGAAGGGGAAAACTCAAAAGAGATTCCTCCTGGTGCTCACGTCCGTGAACCCGAATACTCTCTCAGTCCTCAAAGACAGACCTGGAGAAGGAGACTTGCTGAAGCAAAGCCACAGGGGTCTCTGAGGTTTCCCTGGCCCCTCGCCCCTGTGCTGCCTGGCTGATGTCAGTATCTCTCTGTGAGGTCACCACCCCCCATCACCTTGGACCAATAGTTTTAGGTCCTGCAAAAGGCCTTTGTGATGTCACTTCCACGCCCCTCCCTTGATGTGCCAATATCCTGCCCCTGGCCAGGCTCTTTGAAGGTTTGAGCTACTCCCTGTGGACACCCCACTCAAGGAGCGTTCGTTCTAGGCAGCAAGCCGGCTAGACAGGAAAACATCAGACACTGCTCCCAATGCTACACTCAGTGTCCCAGAAATTAGTCGACTTTATGGCCAGAAGAGACCATTAGAGCATCTAATCAGACCCCCTGCATATCACAGGCCTCCTGCATGGCACAATAGCTACTTTTGGGGGAAAGGCATCTAGTCTTCATTGAATGACATCACGGGATGGAGAATCCTCCACTTTCCTTAGTAGCTTGTTCCTGTGGTGAATCATCCTCGCTGTTGACTATTTGGGGCTTAGTTCTAACATGAATTTGTCTCATTTCACCTTCCAATCATTGGGTCTTGTTATGTCTTTCTCTGCTCCATTCAAGAGCCCTTTAATACCCAATTTTTTCTCTCCATTAAGGCACTTCAACACTTCAGTGAAGTCACCTTTCAATCTTCTTTTGATAAGCTAAACAGGTGGCGCTCTTTCAATAGCTCACTAGAAGGCATTTTTCTCCAGCCCTCAGAACATTTTGGTGGCTTTTTGCTGCCCCAGCTCCAATTTCACAGTATCTTTTTCAAATGAGGACACCAAAACTGGAGGCAGTATTCCAATATCAGTCTCATTGATGCCATGTCACCTCCTGTGATGTTATTAACATAATCTGTAACTTTATAGATCACCATTGTGACCACGGTTCTGTATTTGCAGCCTATATGATTGAAAGGTTGTCGTGAAAGGGGTCTATGGAGAGGTTCTGATTGGCTGATTATAATTATGCTATGTCTAGATGTGTATCAATTTTGTAGATGAAGTTCTGAATATTGGCTCTATGCTGTCTGTATTCAAACTTGTGCTATGTTTCCGAGGAACACCCCAGCCAGACAAGTTGGTGTCAGTTCTGCCTAGCCTGCTTGATGGCCCATTAAGGACCATCAGCTCTACAATCAACCCATTGAGAGAAGGCAGATACGTCTTGTGGCTCAGGAAGGTATGCAGGGACATGCCTATGGACAAAACTCAAAGGTTTTTCTATGCCATGTGCTGGATAGAGTGTCCTTGGGACAAAGAAAGCAAAGACCACATGGCAAGAGACTGTAAAAGGCTGATGCCTCGTCTCCATCTTGTCTTCAATCCTGCTTTGTACCTCTGAAGGGATTTTGCTACAAACTGAAGCTCTGTACAAAGGACTGAATGACCCATCCCAGCTGTGGATGGACTCCAGAGACTTGATTTGAACCTGCAGTTTATTCCATCACTGCTACAAGCCTGAACCAAGAACTTTGCCATTACTGTATGTGAAGGGTTAAAATTCATGTCCATTTTATATAACAACCTGGTCTATGGATTGTCCCAGCTCTTTTCCAGACCCAAAGTCCAGAGTATAATCAAGGGACCAGAAGCCTAGCAAATAGTGATCAGCTAAAAGAAAGCTGGGGTAAACAGAAAGCCTTGCTTGCTAAAATAGGCTTGGTCAGCAAATTGCCAGGTGTTGGAGCTAAGAACTAAATCATTGTGTCTTATTCAAAGCTGCAGATTGAACAAAGAATCCCTGTTCCTATTGTGTAAGTCTCTTCTGTAGGGAGACGTTCTTCCCAGAGATCCAACCTTGAGTTTATGAAAAGTTGGCAGATGTCAGTATAAGATATGGCATCCTTCCACCTCCCTTCCCAGGGACCAATGCCTTGCCTTAAGACACACAGAAAACAATCTTTATTGCCATATACTTTCACTGTTTCTTTGCTTTAACCCCTAGGAATGTACCTGGAGGACAATCAAAGGAGTTGCTCCTTTCCTATGGACCTCAAATCAGAATTCAGCATAGATATTTTATACTAATAACATTTTATCAAAGTATTCATGAAATGTTAACTTGCTAACTTGAGACCATGGGTGGAGACATTATGTAACCTGTTAAACTTTGGCTACTGTGCTTATCATGTCTTGCAGCAAAACCTATCCCAGAGTTTGGAACTCCCTACCCCGTCACTTTCCCCCACCCATGGAAAATCTATATATGCTATTTTAATCAATTTAGAGTGTCTCTGAGCCTAATAAGCAAGGTGACACTCTGCCAGTGCTGTGTGTAATAAACTCCTATTCTTGCCCTCTACACGGTGGAGATTTATGTCCTTCACAGACACCTGCTGAATAAAGAGGAGATTCAGCATCCAGCTTGGCTGAATGTGTCTTCTCTCCCCACAGCTTGGTGATCTTCCGAGGAAATGGAGAAGACTGCCTTTGCCTAGCTGTACATTGCTTGCAAAAGAAACAAGTCTTTTTGGTGGCAAGTGTTGAAAGGAGCCATTAGACAAATGTGGAGAAAGGAAAAATGTCCCCCAACTCAACTGGCATCTGTGGATGCTGAAGTCACAACACAAAGTGCTAAACAGTATATGAGCACAGGCTGGTTTCAGAAGAGTCTCTACCAAAGCCTTTTCCACCAGCAGGGGCCTCTCTGTGCACAGAACTCCTGGTAATGTGATGGCTGCAGGCAGTGGAGAACTTTATTTTGGCATCTGTTTGTCAGTGAACATCTACAGAGGCTGTTTAAAGGTCTCTAGATAGTGATCTTTGGGAAGAGCTGGCTGAAGTGTCTTCGTACTAACCAGGAGATCCTGGCTTGGCATGCCAGTTCTTCCTTGCAAGTCTTGAGGGAAATGGGGAATGTCTGTAGTTTGGAATTTGCAGGTGTTGTCCTGGACCATCAAAAGGAACAGTTGCAAGTACTTTCCCAAGGCAGGCACCTTGGCTTAGCTGGCTAAAGCACCTGTCTAGTAAACAGGAGATCCTGGGCTCAACTCCCAGTGGTGCCTTGTTGTATGGCTTTTGTCTCCTCTGCTCACATTTTCCTGTGTCTTTCTAGGAAACAGAAGAGACCTCCCTTGGTATCCAAGTCATTACTTCCTAAGGAAAAGGCTTCTTTGGAGAGAAACGTTGGAAAGAATCAAATCACAAGCCTGGAGTTGATGAAAAGGCTGCTGTGACTGGCATTGGCATGGTGGTTGCTTTGACTGCAATTGCTGCAACATAAAAGCCTGCACCACAAGTCCTTGTGATTCACTGGGGATGTCCACACACAGATGTAATGTCGTCTTCCTTTTGATTGTCACTGATGAAAAATGGAGCAGCTGGGAGAAAAGTCCCAGAGGCACTTGCCAGGTAAAGTGGAGCTTAGAGATGCAGCACCCAGTGGTGGTGCCTTGCCAAATGTGTCCGCTCCTCCCACTTTTTGGTCAATCTTTTGAAGAAGCAGAGAAGACTGCCTCTGCCTTGCAATGCAAATGCTTCCAAAAGAAACCGGTCATTTTTTCTGACAAGTGTTGGAAGAGGCACCTAAGAAACGTGGAGACAAGGAAAAGGTCATCGTAACTCAACTTGCATCCATGGCTCTTGAGGCCACAACGCAGAGCACTGAGCACTGTACGACCACAGCTGGGGACAGAAGGGTCTTTTTCAAAGGCATTTTCCACTAGCAGGGTCTTCTCTGTGCACAGAATTCCTGATAGTTTGATGTCTGCAGGCACTGGAGATCACTATTTTGGCATCTCTCTCTCTCTCTCAGTGAGCACCCGCTGTGGTTGTTGAAAGTCTGTGATGGGATCTATGGGATGCAACCTGAACAGTGGGACCCCTGAGCCCTTTGTCCCACCACCTGGACTCCCTCTCACACATGTGATGCTGAGACAAGCTGTGAAGCTCTGGCAGATATTGCACTTACACAGACATCCGTAGATAGGGACACAGCCAACTGAATTACATGAATGCTTCTGCAGCCACTCATAACACTAATGATAGAAAGTCGCCCTCCCCACAGGTCTGTAGCCTTGCACCCCTGGATCATACCATCTTTCCTTAATCAGAAGCCTGATCAGTGTGAGTTTATTACACAGGGTCCACCCCTCCCTCACTGTGAATAGTACATGAACCAGCCTTGTAATGGAGCTGAGATTTCCTAAGAACTTCAAGCAAAATACACCAGTTTAAGTACTGCATAAAACAGATTTATTAACTACAGAAAGATGGAGTTTTAAGGATTGTAAGTGGTAAGAATAAAAGATCAAAGTAAATTACCATGGAAATTAAAGATAAATTCACAATCTAAACTTTACACCTTATTACACTAGGGCGTAGTTCAGTTATGCACACAGGAAGGCTTAATGCTCGAGCTGCTGCACATGCTGGGCAGGCTTAAGGTCGGGCTCCCCATGGCAGGAGAGAAGAAGACTCGGCCCCTGGAGGGGCAGGCTGGGGCTTCCTGGATCCCATTTGCTCACAGGCAGCGCCCTGCCCCCACTCCCAAGTCATCCATGGTGACCCCAGGTCGGCCAGAATGGAGCAGCAGTTTTCACTTCACTACGTCCACTTATGGCTTACAGGCAACTCCCAGACTCACCACAGTCCACCATCTCGGCCAGAAAGGAGCCCACTCAGCCTCACCATTGCTGCTTTTCCTTCTCCCCAGAACCCTGCTTCTCCTGGGCTGCAAGGAGCGATCCCTGGGATGCCAACAGGCAGCCACAGGGGTCTGTCTCCCAGCAGCCAACCGCACCTCCATGGGTTCAGCCCTCAGAAGGGCAGGTGGGAGTTTCCTGGATCCCAGTTGCTCACAGCCAGCCCAGCCTCCACCTCTAAAACCATCAGTCACGACCCCAGGTTGGCCATAAAGGAGCCGCCATTCTCCCCTTGGACTCAGCTTTGCTTGTTTTCCTTTCACCCAGAACCCCGCTTCTCCTGGGCTGCAAGTAGCCATCCCTGGGAAGCCAAGAGGCAGGCACAGGATTCTACCTCCCAGCAGCCAACCGCACCTCCCCAGGCTTTGCAGAATGAAGGGTGGTGCTCTACTAACCCCACTTAGCCGCACAGCTTCTTCCCTGCCTTCCTCAGCTCAACTTTCCTCTGTTGCCCCATTCCTGCCTCACTTCCTCCTTTGGCCAGTCACACCAAGGAGCCCAGCAGGAAGTGACAGCCTCTATAGGCCAACCTCCAACAGCAGAGGTGGCCAAGCCACAAGCCTCCAAATGGTGACTGGCCTAACTACTCTAGGTTCTCCAGCCTGACACCAAGGTGCTTTCTCCACTGCTGTCAGCATCCTCTGTCATGCAGGGGTTGGAGTTATTCCAGGGACAGGCCAATAAGAGGAGTGGCCTTTCTGAACAACAAGGGGATCTGGGAAAAGGAAGCCAGCATGTTTCTGCCTGGTTTTGAACCATGGACCTTTTGCGTCTTAGGCAAATGTGATAACCACTACACTACAGAAACTCCACCTACTTGGCTGTTGATCACTCTGGCACAGACCGATGGACAAATCTAGAGAATGTGGTGGTAGCCCCTCAATAGGTCAGCTGGCAGAGCAGAGGACTGGAGCCAGCACTCAGGAAGTCATCCTTACCTCGCCCGTGTGACTCCAGCTTGAGGGAGAGTTTCTTTTTCTTCTCCTTGCTGACAAAGAGCAAGAGAAGAATGAAAGGTCAGGTGGGCCAACTCGGTGCAGAAGCCCATGCTGTCTTTTCCAGCTGCATAGCCTGAAATGAGGGACTCATGGCAGTTAAAGGAACTGCTTGCACTCTCAGAAAACATCCCGCCCGTACATAAAGGAGGATAGAAGAGCATGTTAGTCTAGCACGCTCCCAACTGAACTGTTTCAGCAGCGGCTAGGTTTCTTTTTGGCCTGTTACTTTTCTGTCTGGGATGTTGTTGTCAGCTGTGGCACAGAAAAAGGACATCATTGCGAGCTGCCCATGAAGATAAGATTAACTTTTGCCTTCCTTGCTCGGCTTTACTAGCTTCCTCACCCTATTCCTGCCTTAGTTCCTGTGTTACCTGAAGGCAATGGGGGCCCAGCAGTACGAAGAGGAAGTTAGACAGCTAGACCCTGGTGGCAAAAGTTCTACCACCGCTTGCCACCCCACTCTCTTCTCCCAGCTTCACATATTGACCGCCAGGGACTTGGTGCCCAGCAGCGCAATGGAAGGCAGTGGACAGAGCCACCCTCGCCTTGAAGCTCTGGCTCATTTAACCGTATCTTCAGTCGCTGATGGCCAATGAGAGACCAACAGCGCTAGCTATTTTAGCACTTGAAAATGCCATTGGTCAGTCATTGGATCTCTTTAATGCTGTTACATAACAAATGAAAATAGAATCTCAGTGTGACATTCTGTACCTTTGGGGGAGCGTGCTGTAACCGCCATATTCCTCATTTTCATATAATCTTGATCTTATATACAGAGCATGCCTTGTAAGGCATCAGGGGAAAGGATATGATCTGCTGAAAGTCATTTCTCTACCCATAGATGTTTACCATTCATGCATATGAAGTTATGAGAATTGTGCAGTGTGGTTGTCACTATGCTGTAAGGTGGGGGAGTCAGCCAAATATTAGCTCCCCAGTGACAACAGCAAGGAAAGTAACCAACACCCGGACAGGGTGTTAAACAACCCATCAACAGCCATTGTTCAGTAAGGGAGCTACAGTGCAATCACTTACCTGCAAGAGGACACCCCAGGGGAATTGCTCAGAGTTGCTTGGAGAGACGCAGTGATGCTCACCTGACTCTGAAGGGGGAGCAAAGCAAAGAGGGAAGAAAGGACATGATAAAAGCAGAGACATTTGCCATGCTTTGTCTCTCTCTCGTCCACCTACATCTACAGACACCCCCACACCAAGCAAGTGAAGTGCTGATGAAAGGGGAGAGCCTGGCTGAAAAGCCACCAGCTGGCCTGTGGTGAGAAGCATCTAAATTTGTAAGGGTATTGAAAGGGTTAAGATCAGCTTAGAGTGCATTTTGCTTTTATTTCACAAAAACAACGAGGAGTTCGGTGACACCTTAAGAACTAACAGATTTATTTGGACACAAGCATTCGTGGGTAAAAAGCCCTCTTCTTCAGATGCATGGAGTGAAAATTGCAGATAGAGGCATAAATATATATTGGAACGTGATGTAAAGGGAGTTACCATACAAGGGGAGAACCAGTGTTGAAGGCTAATTCAGTCAGGGTGGATGTGGCTCTCTCCCAGTAATTGACAGGGAGGTGTCAATACCAAGAGAGGGAAAATTGCTTTTGTAGTGAGCCAGTCACCCCCAGTCCCTCTTCAAGCTCAAATTAATGGTGTTAAGTTTGCAGATCAGTTGTAACTCTGCAATTTCTCTTTGAAGTCTGTTTTTGAAGTTTTTTGAATAGCTTCTTTTAAATGGCTACTTTGAATGGCTACGTTTAATTGTGTTATTGAATATGAACATGCAAATGTGTTATGGAAGTCCCATGTGGTCTAGTGGTTAGGATTCTTTGCTTTTACCCAGGCAGCCTGGATTCAATTCCCCACACAGGAACAATGCAGAGCTTCTCCTTGGAGGGGAGGTAGGAAACAAAAAGAATGGGAAGGGATCCTGCCAGCAGCAGAGCTGGATAGAATTGGGAGCAGTACTGGATTTGACATGGTGCCATAGTGCTAGGCCCAAGCTCTGAAGGGACCTGTAACAGTAACTTCCTCCCCTCTGCAGAAAGGGAGCCTCAGAGCAGCCTGGATTCAGAAGGGGAGCTGAGACCCCACAGGGCCCTGGGAGCTATAGTTCCTTGGCCAGCTCCCTACCTTGGAGCAGAGAAGGAACATTTCCCAGCATTCCCTTGGCTGCTATCAACAGGAAAGGGAGGGGGGAAGCTGTGAGACTTCATGCGCTGCAGCTTGCTGTGGCTGGGGTGCTGGCTGCTAGAAGCGGGTGCCACCTGTGAATAGGGAAGAGGTGTGACCAAGGAGTAGAAGGCTTTGGCCCAGGTAGCGCCCTCAGAAGACTTCCCCAGACGGGCTTAGGGATGCTGGTGTGACCTCGCCTGGCAGCCCCCAAAGAAGGAACTGGGTGGACTAACTGGACAGGGCCCCTCTCTATCTGAAGCTGGGCAAGGGAGGTATGTGGATCCCACCAGAAGGTAAAATGGTAAGTAAGGAAGGGGAGGTTCTACTGGACCTGGACAGCTTCAGATACAGGACAGGAGGATTTCCACTTCTGAGCCATGAAAATAGAAATTGACTTTTCCTTTCCAGATGTATCTAATATTCAGAAAGGGAATCTAGCCCCTGCCTTCCAGATCTGAACACCTCAAAATCAGGAGTGCTCAAGCTCAATTTGGGCAGCTGTTACTTCATTTCTCCCAAATCAAATATGCTGATGCACTGTCATTTACTGTAGAAAAAGTAGGAGAAAATTGAGCAACAAACGTTGGGGTCTTCCCAGTGCTAACTGGGGCTGGAATTGCTATTTTCAATAGCCATTACACTTTTTTTTTTAGTTTTGTTTGTTTAAAAGGAAGACAGTGATATTGCACTGGCAAATTCCCCATAGAAACAAAGAATGGAACAAAAGAATAATAAAGGCACCTCAAATTTCCTCATTTATGTAGGACAGTCTTATTAGATGGATCCAGACATCTTCCAATCACAGAAGCTGAAAATTGTTCCACTTTACTGCAGTTCTGTAACCATGCAGGAACCTAGAGGAGGAAAGTGCCTAACTCCAAAGTCTGCAGCTGCCTAGGGCCAGTGCTGAGGATTTAGAGTCCCTAGTGCTGCCCTTGCAAGGTTCAAGCATGCTCAGCCTTGGCATTGCCTCTGCTCCTGCGGCTAGTAGCTGCAGCTGTCTAAGGCTGGCCTCTGGCAGTTGCCTCATGGCTGTAGCTAGAGAAGTTACAAGTGGCTCTATGACTGTGGGGCCAATAAGCTAGAGCACCTAAAGACACTGGAGTTAACCTCAAGGAACAGAGGTCACCAGTAGGAAAGGAATGTCGGGGGAGCAGGGAAGGCAGGAGCAGGTCAGGCTTGCAGAGGGAGCTTCCAGCTGGTTGGGAGCATGTCCAAAGTAGAAAGGAAACAAGTATGGGGAGAGGTGGTGGTGACCAGGTAGCAGACTAGCATGTAGATGGGAGCAGAGGGAGAGACGCTGGTGTCTTCAGATTCCCAAGGGCTAAGTCCTCACTTTGGGGAAATGGTGTTTGCAGGTGGCTTGCTCACATGGCAGGATGGGGGCTGAGGGAGGGATCTGTCAGAACTGATCAGGTGTCTGCTGGCTTTAGGACTTTGAGCTGAGACTAGGACCACATGCAGTGACTGGTGACATGGGGGGGTACTGGAGACATGGCTAGAGAAGGTCTGAATGAGGAAAGAGATAAATCTGTGGGGAGTTTCCTTGGTCACTATGAAAGTTCTGCTCACTGTGGACACTGGTAAACCCACATGGGTGTACAGCTCAATAAGAAAACCCGTGGGCTGAGGGAGCTGTGTATGGCAATGCATATAGTCATGGAGAGGTGTGTGATCAAAATGAAAAATGTCTCTGAGGTTCAGTACCGGGTATACGAAGGCACCAATGGCATTGCCCCACCAGGCCCACACTCGGAGCCCACAGTGACTACACTGGGGCCCACAAATATGTTTGGTGCCAGGGCCAACAAAAGGTTAATCCAGCCCTGACTGCCTGAGCACTATTTCAGCCTCATATTTTTGGGTCGAACTCCCACAGTGAGAGCTGCAGAGCACTCCCCCGCAACACACACGCACACACTCGTCCTGGTGTTGGGAGGGGAACAGGAGAAAGGACAAAAGAAGAGATGAAGAGAAAGGAGGGAGGGACAGGTGGATGGAGGAAAAGGTGAAACACAAAGGACAAACCCTAATGTCCCCATGATTCTAAGGGACAAAATCCCAGGTGCAGAATAAAATTCTGCCTCCTTAAGCTCATGTTTTCCATGCCTAGAATTCAACTCTCACCAGATGGATCAGACTGAACAGGTTTCAAACCTCCAGGAGGCTCTTACCTTCTAAACAGGGATGGCTGTTTTCTCGTAAAATCACTACAAGGGAAGGAGAAAACTGGAAAGAGGTTTCTCCTGGCGCTCACGTCCGTGAACCCAAATACTCTCTCAGTCCTCAGACAGACCTGGAGAAGGAGACTTGCTGAAGCAAAGCCACAGGGGTCTCTGAGGTTTCCCTAGCCCCTGGCCCCTGACTGATGTCAGGATCTCTCTGTGAGGTCACCACCTGCTCACCAATAGTCTTTGACCAATAGTGTGAGGTCCTGCAAAAGGCCTTTGTGATGTCACTGCCACACCCCGCCCTTGCTGTGCCAATGTCCTGCCCCTGGCCAGTCACTTTTGAGCTTTGAGCTACTCTCTGTGGATCACCTCACTCAAGGAGCTTTTCTATAGAGCATCCTCAGATGTCTAAGCACACGAGTGCCTTGGCAATGAACTGACACACATGGCACCAAGATGAGATCATTAGTAGACTAACCTATAGGAGAAGGACACCCCAGCATTAGTAGGGGAGAAATCCCTACTGAACATGCATTACACCTAGCAGCCCCTGCGTGGGGTCGGGCGGGGGCTGCGGAGGGGGGAGACCTGGGAAAGGGATGGATGGAAAATGTCTGTGCAGCCGGGACATGGCCGGGTTGCGAGGGGAGAAGAGCAGGTGACCCCTGAGGAGCGGGGAGAAAAAGGGAGGGCTGAGATCCCCTCGGAATTACCACTGCCCCCTCCGTGGAGACCCCCCTCCTCTCCTGTCCTGCCCCCTTTCTCCCTAGAGAGCAACAAGCAACATCCAGGCTGACACCCCCTTCCCTCAAACCACTGAGAAGTTCCCTGTTCCCCTCCCCCCATTGTGCCCCATTTTCTCTCCTCTTTACCAATGGCCAGTTCAGATCTCAGGTTTGGGGTGTTTCCCCCCATTTTCACCTGCAGTGATTTGTCCTTGTGTAGGTGGGAAATGGTTCCCCCGAGTGATTTCTGAACTGGGCAGAGGCTGGGGGGGGACTGAGACAGGGACACCTCTGGGCTGGGCTGGGGGGGCCACTCTCTGCTGGCAACAGGGCGTGGGAAGGGCCAGGAAGGGGAGGGGGGATCAAGTGTCCCCCATAGAGAGGGTCCAGCCCCAGGCTGCTACCAGTAGCACATTCCTATCCTGGCCGGGGGGGGGCTTTCTCCAGCTGGGACCTGCCCCCTAGGCAGCCCCAGGCTCTGACCGCACCCGCCCCGCCTGGAGCCCCCAGTGAGTGAGAGACCCCGGAGGGGGAGGGGGAGGGAGCTCTGGGCCCTGACAGGAAAGTGACTCTCTCCCCTCAGATCTTGATGTTTTCCTCTCATGTTATCAAATATGCAGTTTGTGACACAATTTCTTTGCAAATCTCAAAGATTCAAATAAAATAACCTAAACATTTGCCCCACTTCTCTCTAGTTGTCTATTTCTAATTGAATATGCCCTGAGATTTTCCTGTCTCTAATTATAAAATAATAAGAAAATCTCAGATTTACACCTTTTCTCAGATTATTGAACACAAAATGTTTGCAAATGTTGCCCATTGCCTCTTTATTCATTTATCAAGTATTCACGTGAAACACTCAGATTTTACCTCCTATCAACAACTGATATAAAATCCCTCTGATTTTCCACTTTCCTCTCTATAATTTGCAAAATGGATCCAAAATCTCTGATTTCCACCCTTTGTCTTTCATTTCTGAACACTGATCTGAAAGCTCAGGTTTTCCCTCTGTGTCATTATCAAATGTCAATTAACAATCCTCTCAAGTTTTGTGCTGTTCCTTATGTTTCTAAATCCCAAAAACTTCTTCCTTCGGGGGAACCTGTTGCCCTGAGTCGCTCTCCATTCTGGATGTTGCAGGGGATTAAATTTCCCAGTGATTGTCTTTCCCCTCTCCTTTGAGGATCATTTGTTCCCTCTTTTAGCTCTGTTAGATATTTGCCAAAGAAAGAGACCAGCCTGATATTTAATATACATCAAAGCCAGAGGCCTCCCCCTGTTTGGGGATCAGTGGTTCGCAGCTGGTAGTGGGAGAGTTGGCTGGCCCCTTTTCTTTTCTCCAGCTGGCACAGGATGAGGGGGTCACTCTGAGTGCAGCATGTCTTGAGAAGTATCCCAAACCACAAGACAAATGGTCTCTGTGAAGGGTTGCTTCCCACAGTGCTAAGATGTAGCCAGGATCCATGGCAGGATCCATGGTGGCTACTATTTGCTAGTGACAGGCCACGGAAATTTCTTACCTATTTTGCCCCTCCATGCCAGGCCTGCACAACATACGGCCCACGGGCAACGTGCGGCCCGTGAAGTCTCACTGTGCGTCCCGCAGTCGGGAATCAAAGGGTTCTGGGCTGCCCGTAGCCGCGGGGAATCCAAACCCCTTAAAAGTTCAGCCGCGGCCGGGATTCAAAAGGTTCTGAGCTGCCCGCAGCCGCAGGGAGCCCAGAGCTCTTTAAATCTCAGCCGCGGCCAGGATTTATAGGGCTCTGGGCAGGCGGGCGGGGAGCTCAGAGCTCTCTAAATCCCAGCCACCAGGGCCGGCTTTAGGCCAATTTAACCAATTCCCTTGAATCGGCCTCGCTCCTAAGAGGACCCCGCACCCAAGCCCCAGTACCAGCAAAAGCCAGTGCGCTGTACCAGGGTGGCCCAGTTTCCCCAGGGGGCAATTTAAAAGGCCTGGGGCTCCCAGCAGGGGCTGGAACCCCAGGCCCTTTAAATTGCCACTAGAGCCCTGCTGCTGGAGCCCTGGGGTATGGCTGCGGGGCTCTGGGGGCTATTTAAAAAGTCCAGGACTCCCATTGCTTCTACCTCCCCGGCCCTTTAAATTGCCACTGGAGCCCCACCGCTTCCCCAGGGTTCCCGCGGCTATTTACAGAGCTGGGGCAGTGGAAGCAGGGGCGCCCCGGGCCCTTGAAATAGCCCCCAAGCCCCAGGCTGCTGCTGCTACCCTAGTAGGAGAGGGGGGAGGAGGAGGAGGAGGAGAAGAAGGAGGCACTCACCATAGAGGATGGGCTGTACCCGCTGTACCTGCACCCCCTGCCCTGCCTGCAGCCAGCCCCTGCCACACTGCCTGCCCTGCCTGCACCAGCCCTGCACCCCCTGCCCTGTCTCCAGCCAACGCCTGCCACACTGCCTGCCCTGCCCGCACCAGCCCTGCACCCCCTGCCCTGTCTCCGGCCAACCCCGTACCCCCTGCCTTGCCTTCAGCCCTGCACCAACCCGTCTCCAGCCAACCCCTGCCGTACCCCGCTGCCTGAAGCCAGCCAGTCCCGCACTCCTTTGTCTCCAGCCCTGCCAACCCGTGCAGCACCCTCCCTGTGGCCCTGCCTGAAGCCAGCCAGCCCACCCCACACCTCCTGTCTCAAGCCTGCCCCACACCCCTTGCCCAGCCTGCAGCCAGACCCTGCCTCTCGCATCCTCCCCCTCCCCCACCTCCAACCAGCCCCATGTTCACTGGTGCCCTGCAGTTCCCAGGGAAGTAACCCTGCACACCTGCTTCAATGAGATGGGCAGGGCAGCTGGGACCCACACATGTGCACCCTAGCACACCCTAAGGGAGTGGCAGAGCTCATTTCTAGTTCAGACCCATCATTTTAAAAAAGAACTTTTAGGTAGGGTTAACATACATCTGTACTTTCCCGGACATGTCAGGCTTTTTGGTTCTTAAATCGCCATCTGGGAGGAAAATACGGACGTATGGTAACCCTACTGGTACAAAAAATACATACTGTGGCAGAACTTTTTATAGGGAACCGGTTGTTAAGAACTGAAAGGCTTTTTTTTCCCCAATCATCCCTGCGGGGCCCAGCCAAAAATGTTCAAATTGGGCCCCGCACTTCCTAAAGCCGGCCTGCCAGCCACGGCCGGGATTCAAAGGGCTCTGGGCTGCTCGCAGAGATTCCCGGCCGCAGCTGAGGTTTAAAGGTTTCAGGGCTCCCCACCACCACGGGCAGCCCACAGCCCTTTGAATCCCGGCAGCAGCTGAGATTTAAAGGGCTCAGGGATCCCTGTGGCTGCAGGCAGCACAGAGCCCTTTGAATCCTGGCGGCAGCTCCAGGGGATGGAGTGAGGCTGGGATTTCAAGGGCTCAGGCTCCCCTCAGCAGCAGGAGCTCTGGGACCTTTAAATCCCTGCCCCAGCCCTGAAAAGCTCCGGGTTCCCCAAGTCGTCAGAGCCCCAGGCCCTTTAATTTGACCCAGAGGGCTCCCAGCCACCTCTTTGGCTGGGAGTCCCTGGTTGATTTAACATCAAGTAACACCTCCCCACCACCAACCTTCCTTTTTGACCCACAGCTGTTTTGATGAGGCGGCGCTGGGGAAGGAGGGTTTGTTTCTGCAGGGCTGGGCGAGGTGATTCCGCCAGGCTGGGAGGTCCTGAGTGGGGGGTGTTTCCGCAGGGCCGGGGGGTTTCGGTCCTCAGCTGTTTTCTTTGGAGTATTGTGGTCCTCGCTGTTTTACTCAAAGTACTGTACAGGAACTTTTCAGGGGGATTAAGGCAAAATGCCACATTTATTAGTAATACAGGTATCAATTAATACTCTATGATATGCACATGAGATATATATCACAGTCATGCATTCACGCACACACACAGACATAAACACACTCCGTCTTGCTTTTGTTACCAACTAGTTGCTCCCCTTAACTGCACTGGCCAGGTGAGTTAGATGGGGGAGGGGTGGAGCCGGGCTTCTACCGATCCAAATCGATGGTCCGATGGTGACAAGACGAGATCCGGGGTCCTTCTGCAAGACACCTCGCATTTATAGCAGCTTCCCTCTTATGCAAATCTAGACCAGATTCAAAATCTGGGTCTGCGTCCGTTGGTCTTTGTGCTGCTTTTCTCTGGGTGTTGTCCCAATGCTGCTCAAAAAGGGTGTTTTCTAAAGAAGGTGCTTGCTTCTAATCCCTGAGGCCATCAATATGTCTGCTCTTCTTTATTGGGCCCACTTGACAAGTTGTATTGTCCTTTGCTCTGGCTCCCATTCCCTCTTCAACTGTTGTAGCTGTCTGGAGGTGGGTGTCTTCCAAGCCTCACTCATTCACACCTCATTCAGTCAATAGAGCAATTGATTACAGAGTGCGGGGGAAGATCTTATTCTACTTCTAGCAAAAAGGTACATGTTTTCTTTTACTTTAACTATACTATCCTTAGGGGCTATAACATTTGATACAAAGTTTTCTACCAATTTTCTATATAGGGATCTAATACAAAGTTGTATGAAAATAGAGAGGCACAATGCCAAGTCATATGAATTACAAAATAACATCATGCCGGATGCAATGTCATAAAGATAAAGATACTTAATACAAAATAACACAATGCAACGTTATAAAGATTTATAGAGATAGTTAATACAGACATTTCTCTACATCACCGCTTTACGAGTTGTGCAGGCCTGCTGACGGCATTCGCGGGGCTTCTTGCTCGTGTGGATTCTCTGATGCTGAATAAGGTGAGAGCTGCGATTGAAGGTTTTCCCGCACTCACTGCATTCATAGGACCCCTGCTGTGTGTGGATTCTCTGATGCCGAATAAGGTGTGAGCTGCGACTGAAAGTTTTCCCGCACTCAGTGTATTCATAGGATCTCTTCCCTGTGTGGATTCTCTGATGCCCAATAATGTACTAGCTGCGATTGAAAGTTTTCCCGCACTCATTGCATTCACAGGGCCTCTCCCCTGTGTGCATTCTCTGATGTTGAGAAAGGCCTGATCTGTAAGTGAAGTTTTTCCCACACTCAGCACATGTATTTTTTTTGCTTTTCCCTGCAGATTTCCTGCTGTATTCTGGTTTCCTTAAGGCCCTGCTGAGTTCCCTGTCAGGAAATAAATTTATCCATTTTCTCCCCTGGCTGGTTTCCCTGCTCTTTTTCTGGTCTGTGCTGAACCTCACACGTCATTGCATCACCTGCTGTGATAGAGACAGAAACCTCAAACAGGGATGGAAAGGGGAAGGCCAAACCAAAACAAGTGCTGGAGAGAGGACAAATAAAAATCAGGAACTCAGCTCCCCCCAACAGGAGAGAGGAGGGGATCAATTCAGCCTTCACATCCCATCCAACTTCACAGGGGGAAGGGAGAAAGCTACTGCCCGGTGTCTGCTAGCAGCTATAGGAAGCCTTGAGCTATATTTACCCTGCAGATGCGACCCCTTCTATGGACAATAATGAACTGAGAGACTTCCCAAGAGCTTTGTAGGGCATCCTAGATGTTTCCTTCAGGCACTTACAGATTCTGAGTTGGTTTAATGTTTCCTCACCTGTGCGGGGAGATCTCAGGATCTCTCTTTCCTCTGAACCCTGGAGCTCTGGGACCCATGGCTCTTCCCCTTGTTCCAGCTGGGAGATCATATCACGTTGGAACACCAGAAACTCCGCTCAGATGAAAGAAAACAAAGGAGTTCAGTTGATTTCATACAACTTGATCATCAAAAACATTCTGTTAATTTATCTTCAGTGCTTAGTGTGACCTAGTGTGCCTGGGGCAGTCCTCACTGAAAATGCCAAGGTCAGAGCAGGCTGAAAAAGGGAGAGCAGATGCTCCCCATACTGGTGGTTAACACTGAAGTTAAACTCACTGACCAGTCACAAACTGTGCTTCTGATCCCACACACTGGTTAACGAGACTCTGAAAAAAGAAATCACATGGCCCCCTTTATTGCATGACAGTTCTCTGACTCCTAATCAGCAACTAGGTCCCGTACAGTGAGAGGTTATTTAAAAACTCTGCTCACTGTGATACAGCATGGCCAGAGGGCAGCAGGAGAGTGATCCTAATTGGATCCAGGAAGTGGGTGGGTAGAAGGTTAGCCACATTACCCAGGTTTGGATCTCATCCAAAATACCATGCTGCCAGCCAATCCTTTAGCAGTTAAACTAAATGTTTAGAAGAAAGAACAAATGAAAGAATGAAGTTAAATTCCATCCTTCCAGACAATTCTTTAGCATCTAAACTAAAGGTTTAAAAGAAAGAAAGACAGAAAGAATTTAAATGGAAAAGCAGTCAGATACATTCCAAAATGGATAGATCAGGTTCTTAGCAGTATTGGTGAGTTGCTGGCTTGAAAGTCTGTCTGGAACGCATCCACAGCTTGGATGGGTCATTCAGTCCTTTGTTCCAGGGTTCAGTTTGTAGAGAAGTTGCTCCAGAGGTAGGAAGGGGGATTGGAGACAAGATGGAGATGATGCAGCTGCGCTTTATATTCCTTTTGCCATGTGGCTTGTACTTCCTGTGTCCCAAACACAAGCTTCACAGCACATGGCATGGAAAAGCTTTGGAGGTTTCATTACACAGGCAAACCCCGGCATGTCTTGCTGACTCAATAGGTGTATCCCCTTGGTCCATAGGTTCATTGTACAGCTGATGACCCTCAATGGGCCATCAAACATGCTAGGCAATGTTGATGCCAATATGTCTGGGGGTGTCACCCAGAAAAACTGCACAAGTCTGGAAATACAGATATACCTTACATATCTGTAACTCACAATACAAAGGTGATAGAAACATAGAAACAAAATTATCATACTTGGCAAATCATAACATTTTCACTGACACTTTACATGGCATACCTAGCATGATTCATTGCAATTTTATCAGATTCTATTATTTTATTATTAATACCAAAGTGTCTCACAATTTCATGCAGTCTCACACTTGCTAAACTAGTGAATTCCCAGGACCAGTTCCCCAGGTCCTTGAAGATGCCAAACATTGTGCTTATGAGGGATTGAAATACCCACATATCTGCTGGGAACACACACACAGACACTGTGTCAATCTGTACCCCTGTGTTCACTCTTCTAGAAAATTATGATCAATTTTGTACCCAGTATGGCTTGTGAGGTATCATTAGAAAACGCCTAACCTACTGAATATTATCCTCCTGTTAAAATGTGTAGTAACACTGTATGTAAAATTGTGAGATTTTACAGTATGATATTACTGAAAAAGTTACAGTTCTGGGGAACACCCACAGACCAGTTCCTCAGAGACAGCAAGGCAAGCAGCTGGTCAAACAGCCATTCTCCTGCAGGGGGAAGGTGTGAAGACATTAAGGGCTGGTCTACACTACGGGGGGAAATCGATCTTAGATACGCAAATTCAGCTACGTGAATATCATAACTGAAGTCGAATATCTAAGATCGGATTACTCACCCATCCTCACCGTGCGGGATCGATGTCCGCGGCTCCCCCTGTCAAATCAGCAACTCCGCTGGGGTTGGTGTTGTTCCGGAATCAATATAAGCGCGCTCAGGGATCGATATATGGCGTCTAGATGAGACGCCATATATCGATCCCCGAGCAATCGATTTTAACCCGCCGATACGGTGGGTAGTCTAGATGTAGCCTTACATTCCATCACAGGGACCTATTGAGGCTGTTGTGGAAAACGACCACAGGATTAATATTTGAATCAGCTCAGCCTGAGGCTCTTTTCTTGGTTACAAGCACGCAGGGGGCGACAGCTATTGGAATACTGTTCCCGAGCTAAAAATCACACAAGCCTTTTACAGCTTAAAACCACAAACAATGACACATACGTTGCATGTTAATTTCCTTATTTGGAATATATTGCAAAATATGATGCAGGTCAAAAGCAAGCTGAACAATCAGTTTTCCATATTTGGCCTTTCCTGTTATTTTTATTACACCTGGTGATATGGGAGCAAGACTCTCCATGTCTCAAGAAATGTCACTACCAACCTAGGCCATTTTCACATGCTGGGGTGCAATCCAGATCAGCGAGGAGTTGTGTCATCTGTAATCCTGGGTGAGATTCAGTGTTCTGCTGCTGGAGCTCCCCTGTCTGGATACTCCCAGCCAACGTTCAAGGACGCACTGAGTGTCTGTATGATAAGTAACCCTGGACTGGCAGCTCTGACTCCAGCCGCCTGCTTGTTACACCCCAAGCACATTCTGGTTTGGGTAAAGAAGGCTCAGGGTTTGAGAGAAGGCTGGGGATAGGAAGCTTCTGTTCATTATGCTGGACCTAACCCCAGTTTTACTTGAGTAAAGAGGAGATATTTGACATTGTGTGATGCTGCTCCTGTGCTCTGTTCCCAAAGTGTTCTGCAGCAGAGGAGGGTCTCTGGTAGTATGTATGTTACTGGCCTATTGGGGTGATGCTGAAACAGGACAGGGCACAGATGGCATTGTGGGGGTGGCATGAACCTTCACTCTTCATTTCCCCTTCCAAGAACAGAAGGGACAGGAATCCTTACCCAGCAAGACCATCGTCTCACAGTTCCCCTGCATGACATCTCTGTAGAGGGCTCTCTGAGTGGGGTCCAGCAGAGTCCCCTCTTCCCTGGAGAAATACACAGCCACCTTCTCGAAGGTCACCGGCCCCTGAAAGAGCAGGAGTCCAATACTCAGTACCTGCTGACCCACTCACAACCCCACTATTCACGGAACAGCAGCACCAGGGAAATGGAAGCTCCAGGAGGCACATGTTAACAGAGTCCCACCCCACATTGCTTACAGCAGCCAGGAGGCATCAGAGGGTAGAAAGAGAGAACCTTTGTGTCTCCCATCTGACAGACAGAAGCAGGGTCTTCACATTTATCACGTAGCTACTAGCCAGAGCTTAATATAGGAGATGGGGCTGTCTCTGGACCCTGACAGTGGCTCCCTGGTAGGAATCCAATCACTCTCCAAATAAAATATATGGAAGAAAGGGGAAGTCAATCATAAAGAATAGAAGTTAGAAGGTCAGAATTGTAGTGCCCATTAACAAAGGTTTAGAGAAAATAGAGCCTATCAAACTAACGGGATATCCTTATTGGATGAGATCAAAAGTTTGGTTGCAGCTAATAGTATTGATGTAATATACCTAAACTTCCGTAAGGGACATCACTTGATTAGCACAATATTTTTACTAAAAAAAACTAGAATGATACAAAATAAACACGGCATACATTAAATAGATTAAAAACTCTGATAGTAAATGGGGAACCATGATCGAGTGGATTTCTTTCTAGCAGGTTCCTGCAGGGATTGGTTCTTGGCCCTGTGCTATTTAACATTCTTATCCATGACTTAGAAGAGAGTACAAAATCATCACTGATAAAGTTTACAGTTGCCACAAAGATTGAGGTTGGTGGTAATAAATGAAATGTCAGTAGATTCAGGCTCCATCACTGAGAGTCTGGGAAGTTGTCCCAGCCCTGGCTGGAGGGTTATTTCCTGTTCCACAAAGAGGGGAAGTTCCATTCCCAACTCCTGTGCCTTGAAATTAGGACCTATCTGACACTACACCCCCATATTCATCATAGTGGTATGATTATAATATGATTAGGACATAATTATTATCTATTTTGTAGAAGATGCATCCTGTGTGGTGTCACTGGAAAAGTTCTGATTTGCTGAATATGATTATCCTATTTGTGTGCACATATCATGTTCGTATGTGAAGTTATGGATATTGACTCTGTATCTGTATTTCAAATGTGCTTACTCTGGGTAACACCCACAATGAGCCTTTCAGGTACAACAATGAAGAAGCCAGACAGTGCTGATGGCTCAACAAAGACAATGGACTGTGGAAGAGCTTAGCCTTCCTGTGAATGTTTCAGCCAGCCTATGAGTCATGGCTACTATGACTCAGCAGGGCCTGTGACCAGACCACATGACACTAAACTGCATTTTAGTACCTGTATTTTTCCACAAACTGGACTAGGAACTGAGTTTGGAACAAAAGGTTCCCACCATATGGAAAAGCTACATAAGGTGGAGTGTGACATCATCTCTTGGCCTCATTCTCCACACAAGAGAACTTCTGGAAACACCTGAGAAACAAAAACGGATGTGGGGGAAGTGATGCTCCCAGGATCAAGAGATTTCTAGCTTGTGTATGGAAACTTGGGGGACTGCTTGTATCATCAGTAAGGGTGAGAAATTGCTAATTCAAATTCTATCCATCTAGTATGTTAGGCTTAGTCTGAGTTTTGGTTATTTGCTAAATAATCTGCTTTGATCTGTTTGTTATCACTTATAATCACTTAATCTATCTTTCTGCAGTTAATAAACTTGTTTGATGCTTTATCTTAACCAGCGTATTTTGAGTGAAGTGTCTGGGGAAAATCTCAGCTTGTTGTGCACATCTGTCCCATATCGAGAGGAAGGGGAACTACATTAATGAGCTTGCATTATAGAGATCCCTGTGCACTATAAGATGGTATCATTCTGGATTTATACTACAGCAAGTGTGCAAGGTTGGGGAGTGGGAAATTGGCTCTTGTCTTCTATCTGTCCATGAGTGGCTTAGGTAACGCACTCAGGTAGCTCAATTGGCTGCATGGTGCCACCTGCTGTTGTGTTGGGTGATAACAGGCCCTGGAGAGGCTGGCGAAATCTCCAGCAAAGCAGTGTGAGAAGGGCCAGCCCAGCGTGAGGGTTAGAGGACACAGCAGTTCCCAGAAGTTCCACAAACTGCCTCCTGGGGGTGACAACCCATCACGCCCTACACTACACAAGTCTCAGCAGGTTTGTCACATGCTGTCCCCTCCCTTTCTCCACCCGAGATGTTTCCTGCTTCCCACCACCTCTAGCAATTCCCACCCTCTTATGCATTTACTGCTCCTCAACCTCCAAGCAGAGCCCGCCACCCTGATAATCTCTTACCTGAGCCAGCTCCATTGCAGTCATTTCCTTGCCCCTGGGAGGACGAGATGATCTGCAGCGAAACATGGATGTTATTCTCTGGCCTGCCGGGGTGAAAAGGGCAAGGTGTGAGAATTCAGACTAGGCTTTTGTCCATTCCCCAAGCCGATTCCCCCCAGCTTTTCCCCTGCTAATGCACATTCTAGGTTCTAGCACACTGTGAAGCACAGAGTGACTTTATTCCAGTACAGGCCTAGCCCCCTCCCACCAGGGTGTAACCCTCTGACACATGGGGAAACCCTTCCAGTAACAGTCTCTCTCTTACACGTATCAAGTTTGCGGACAACACCAAGCTGGGAGGGGTTGTAAGTGCTTTGGAGGATTGGATTAAAATTCAAAATGATCTGGACAAACGGGAGAAATGATCTGAAGTAAACAGGATCAAATTCAGTAGAGACAAGTGCAAAGTACTCCACGTTGGAAGGAACAATCGGAGGCCAGAGAAGAGCAGAAACAAAGGAGTCACTTTGGGGTATTCTCCCTGTCATTGTACCCAAGGCAGCTGTCTCAGGTTTACAAAGGTGTTTCATATTCCAGCCTTTATACAGTCTCTCCTGGGAGTGCCCCTTTCATGGGCTGGGCCTAGTTTTAGTTTTTGGTAGTTAACAATCTTGGTTTATTGTTCATCTAACCAGTATGGGTGGATTGAAGTGTGTTGGAAACTCTGTTTGGGATAACAAGCTGGTGCATGTCATTTTCCGCTGATGAAATGACAGACTTCATATGAGCTTGGGTCGTTCAGTAGCGTGCTGGACAGTGCAAGATGCACATTTCTGGGGGAAAGTTGGGCACTTGAGAATTTGCTGGTTTTCTCCTGAGGTGTAATTCATGAGTGGCTGTCTAGCAGCACTCAATACTGTGTAGTTGGGAGTGAGTTACATGCTGGAGACTGTGTGTTAATTGGCCAAGAGGGGCTGTTCTCACGGGAAAACAGTGGAAAAGGCACCCCATGCTGGAGGACTGAGGGGACAGCTATTTAACAGTCCAGATTGTACTCTGGATAACGTCACAGACACTCATTATGACAGAGCCTCTTACAACACAGAGAAAGTAAATCCATGTCCCAGAAATTGAAGACTCCAGACAGAGGGCAAGTGTCCCAGGCACTGCTTCTTGCTGACAGAGAGGTTCAGAGACAGTGCGAGAATCCTGGGGAAGCTGGGAACAGGAAGCATGGGCTGGCTGGGTTCGGTGGAGAAAGAGAACAGGAAGGGCAGGGATATTACTGAATCCAGGATCTCAGCAGTACTAAATGACAGGATAGCACATAGTGCAGCCCATTGGAAAACACAATCCCAACTATACATACAAAATGATGGGGTCTAAATTAGTTGTTTCCACTCAAGAGATGGATCTTGGAGTCACTGTGGATAGTTCTCTGAAAACATCCACTCAATGTGCAGCAGCAGTGAAAAAAAGTGAACAATGTAGGAAATAATTAAGAAAGTGATAGATATGACAGAATATCTCATAGATCATATTTGTAAAAACAGCAAATAAATCCATGATACACCCACATCTTGAATACTGCATGCACATGTCACCCCATCTCAAAAATAGATATATTGGAATTGGAAAAGGTTCAGAAAAGGGCAACAAAAATGATTAGGGGTATGGGACAGTTATGCCAGACCTAACCCCCAGTTTCACTTGAGCAAACAGGAGATATTTGACACTGTGCAATACGGCTCCTGTGCTCTGTTCCCAAAGTGTTCTGCAGCAGAGGAGGGTCTCTGGTATTATGTGTGTCACTGGCCTATTGGGGTGATGCTGAAACAGGACAGGGTACAGATGGCATTGTGGGGGTGGCGTGAACCTTCACTCTTCATTTCCCCTTCCAAGAACAGAAGGGACAGGAACCCTTACCGAGCGAGGTCACAGTCTCATAGTTCTCCTGCATGACATCCCAGTAGAGGGCTCTCTGAGTGGGGTCCAGCAGAGCCCACTCTTCCCTGGTGAAATACATAGCCATCTCCTTGAAGGTCACCAGCCCCTGAAAGAGTAAGAGTCCAACACTAAGGACTTGCTGCCCCACTCACAGCCCCACTATTTGTGGCAGAGAAGAGTGAATCAAATGGAAGCTCTGGGTGGATCATAGTCAGGAGAGTCCCACCTCGACCTGGCTCAGAGTATCCAGCAAATGCCAGGGTGAGGGGATGAAGAGAGAGCCCCTTATCTCTCCCAGCATATCCATCACCCCCCTACTAGCCACTGACTGATACAGGAGATGGAGCCCCTAGCAGGGTCCAGGGAGAGCTCGCTGGTAGGATGCCCAACCCCTCCTCATTGTGAGGAGCGGGATATGAAGGGAGAGGCAGCTCCAATAAGCCTGACTCATGGGTGTCCCCTTTATATCTCACAGCAGCTGATGGTTAATGAGGTCAGGCTCCAGCACTAGGAGTCTGGTCAGTTTGACTAGCTCCATGTAGGTGGGTTATTTTCTCTCTTCACAAATTAGGGCATTTCCACCTCCAAACCTCCTGGGTCTGTTCCTAGAATCTAGGCCACTTAGTAAATAACTCCCAGCAGGTCTGCCACACCCTGGCCTCCTCCTTTCCCCACGCTGTGAATTTCCTGCCCCGCTCCAACCTCCAAACCAGACTCTGCAAACCTTCCCACCTCTGGTGTATTTGCTCTCCCTTTCCTCCAGCAGGAACCCACCAGCAACCCCCCGATAATCTCTACCTGGACTGACTCCACTGCAGCCATTTCTCTTCCCTGTCCCACGCCAGGCTGGGATTAGCTGGAGCAAAACACGGACGTCATTCTGCAGCCTGTCTGGGGGAGAAGGGCAGTTGTGGGCGTTTCAGAACCGGTTTTAGTTAATTTCACATCATAATTCCCCCAGGCCCTTTCCCTGCAGACAGACACCCTAGATTCTGTCATGCTGGGAAATTCTCAATCCGTTTATTACAATTTAGACCTGGCCCTCCTGCCAGGCTAAGTCCACAGACACATTTTTAACCTCCCTTCTCTCTCCCCTCACCCCTTCTCTGAACACAAGGCTAGAAAAGAGCAGAACCAAAGGAGTCACTGTGGGGGATTCCCTCAGACACTGACCCCACGGCAGCCACACCCCAGCAGGGGGAATATGGAGTCAGGAACTGGCTTTTGCTCTGTCTGATCCTTGTTTTGTTCACTGGAAAGTGGTTCTGCCCCAGAATGCAGCAATACATGTGTCTGGGTGGACTAGAGAGCTGGAAATCTCTCCCCCACCTTCATTTCTCCCACTGCCCCTTTCAGTCTCTCCTTCCCCTGTCCTCTCTCCCTGCCCCTCTGGCTGGGACAGTCCCATTCCTGGGGGCTTTGCTCTCCCATGGCTGGATTTCCTCCTGGCAACTGCTAGTGTTTGGGTTTGTGTGTGTGTTTGGGGGTTACTTGCTGTGTGCTGAGCTTGTGTTTGTCAGTCTGTTTGGTCTGTTTGTTTGAAGGACCGTGTGCTGTAGCTGGCAGTTGGAGGTGGAGCTACTAGGAAGGTTTGAAAGCTAGAAGCCTCTGGTAATTGGCTGAGCCTTAACCAGTGGGCGGGGCATTCACTCAGGCCAGGGCTTTATAAAGCTGCGCACAAGCGACCAGGGAGCTTAGCGAACAGGAGCTGCTAACAGGGAGTTTTGCAAGGGAGTTCTCCAGGTGAAGGAGGAGCACAGACAGCATCTGTGGGGTAAGTGACTGTCTGCAGTGTTTGGGTTTGTGTGTGTGTTTGGGGGTTACTTGCTGTGTGCTGAGCTTGTGTTTGTCAGTCTGTTTGGTCTGTTTGTTTGAAGGACCGTGTGCTGTAGCTGGCAGTTGGAGGTGGAGCTACTAGGAAGGTTTGAAAGCTAGAAGCCTCTGGTAATTGGCTGAGCCTTAACCAGTGGGCGGGGCATTCACTCAGGCCAGGGCTTTATAAAGCTGCGCACAAGCGACCAGGGAGCTTAGCGAACAGGAGCTGCTAACAGGAGTTTTGCAAGGGAGTTCTCCAGGTGAAGGAGGAGCACAGACAGCATCTGTGGGGTAAGTGACTGTCTGCAGTGTTTGGGTTTGTGTGTGTGTTTGGGGGTTACTTGCTGTGTGCTGAGCTTGTGTTTGTCAGTCTGTTTGGTCTGTTTGTTTGAAGGACCGTGTGCTGTAGCTGGCAGTTGGAGGTGGAGCTACTAGGAAGGTTTGAAAGCTAGAAGCCTCTGGTAATTGGCTGAGCCTTAACCAGTGGGCGGGGCATTCACTCAGGCCAGGGCTTTATAAAGCTGCGCACAAGCGACCAGGGAGCTTAGCGAACAGGAGCTGCTAACAGGGAGTTTTGCAAGGGAGTTTGGAAGGGGAGTAGGAAGGGAGGGGGCTCCCTTGTTGGTCTCATCTGTGACCCATTGGTCCCTTGAACCCATAACCTGAGCCACATCGAAAACCCTTCTGTTCCACGCAAAGAGGAGCGGACAGAGAGCTGTAGACAGGAATTTGAGACTTTGACAGAGGGAGGCTTAAAATGGTGAGGAGGACCCGTAACACCTGTGCCAGCACTGCTTCTGTCTCCTCCACCTGCGCCTGTAGCCAGACAGAGCACCAAAGCATGGATGCTTTTACCCAGATTCTGGTGTGGGCTTGCAAAGACTGTAATTTGCAATTTCCACTTACTGATATCCAGGCTGGGGGTGGCATCCAATGTGAAAGGTGCCTACTGGTGGAATCTCTCAGGCAGCAGGTGGGAGAGCTACAGGAGGAGGTGGCCTGGCTGAGGAACATCTATGTCCATGAGCAATTCCTGGACAGTATCCATGTGGAGACAGCTGATGGTGCTGTCCCAGTTGACGGACTACTGACACTGCAGTGGAAGAGGAGATGCCTCAGGGTGTACCTGACACACCAGTGGAGGAGGAGGCTCAGGGTGGACACGGCCAGCTGGTTACTTCTAGCAGCGGGCAGTGCTCCACCGCTGCTGCGAACCCTCCTGTTGTGGTAAAAGATACAGCAGAGAAGAAATCACCCCCAACAGTTAAGGGGGTGAAGTCTCGTACCCCTAAGGCTGGGAGGTCTGCTGCCACCACTGATAAGAAACGTAGGGTAGTGGTGGTTGGAGACTCTCTGCTGAGGGGGACGGAGACACCCATCTGTCGCCCTGACCGTTCATCCCGGGAGGTATGCTGCCTGCCAGGGGCCCGTATCCGAGATGTTACAGAGGCTTTGTCGAGGATTATCCGGCCTTCTGACTACTATCCCATGCTACTCATCCATGTGGGCACAAATGATACTGCGAGGTGTGATGCTGAGCAGATCAAGAGTGACTACAGGGCTCTGGGAGTACGGGTTAAGGAGTTTGGAGCGAAGGTGGTATTCTCTTCCATTCTTCCTGTTGAAGGTAGGGGTCCGGGCAGAGACAGATGCATTGTGGAGGTGAATGCCTGGCTGCGAAGATGGTGTCGCCAGGAGGGCTTTGGCTTCCTCGACCACGGGATGCTACTTGAGGAAGGACTGCTAGGAACAGATGGCGTTCACCTTTCGAAGAGAGGAAAGGCCTTATTCGCGCACAGACTGGCTAACCTGGTAAGGAGGGCTTTAAACTAGGTTCGACGGGGACAGGTGAGCAAAGCCCACAGGAAAGTGGGGAACAAGACCTGGGAGATGGGTTGGAAGCAGGAGGGAGCACGGGCTATAATGGCAGAGAGGAAGGAGGGTCAGGGCAAAGCTGGGAGGCAAAATCAAACAAGTATCTTAGATGCCTTTATACAAATGCAAGAAGTATGGGTAATAAGCAGGAAGAACTGGAAGTGCTAATAAACAAATACAACTATGACATAATTGGCATTACTGAAACTTGGTGGGATAATACACACGACTGGAATGTTGGTGTGGATGGGTATAGTTTGCTCAGGAAGGATAGACAGGGAAAAAGGGAGGAGGTGTTGCCTTATATATTAAAAATGTACACACTTGGACTGAGGTGGAGATGGACATAGGAGACGGAAGGGTGGAGAGTCTCTGGGTTAGGCTAAAAGGGGTAAAAAACACAGGTGATGTCGTGCTGGGAGTCTACTACAGGCCACCTAATCAGGTGGAAGAGGTGGATGAGGCTTTTTTCAAACAACTAACAAAATCATCCAAAGCCCAAGATTTGGTGGTGATGGGGGACTTCAACTATCCAGATATATGTTGGGACAATAACACCGCGGGGCACAGACTATCCAATAAGTTCCTGGACTGCATTGCAGACAACTTTTTATTTCAGAAAGTTGAAAAAGCTACTAGGGGGGAAGCTGTTCTAGACTTGATTTTAACAAATAGGGAGGAACTTGTTGAGAATTTGAAAGTAGAAGGAAGCTTGGGTGAAAGTGATCATGAAATCATAGAATTTGCAATTCTAAGGAAGGGTAGAAGGGAGTACAGCAGAATAGAGACAATGGATTTCAGGAAGGCAGATTTTGGTAAGCTCAGAGAGCTGATAGGCAAGGGTCCCATGGGAATTAAGACTGAGGGGAAAAACAACTGAGGAAAGTTGGCAGTTTTTCAAAGGGACGCTATTAAGGGCCCAAAAGCAAGTTATTCCAATGGTTAGGAAAGATAGAAAATGTGGCAAAAGACCACCTTGGCTTACCCTTGAGATCTTGCGTGACCTACAAAATAAAAAGGCGTCATATAAAAATGGAAACTAGGGCAGATCACGAAGGATGAATATAGGCAAATAACACAGGAATGCAGAGGCAAGATTAGAAAAGCAAAAGCACAAAATGAACTCAAACTAGCTATGGGAAATAAAGGGAAACAAGAAGACTTTTTATCAATACATTCGAAGCAAGAGGAAGACTAAGGACAGGGTAGGCCCACTGCTCAATGAGGAGGGGGTAACAGTAACGGGAGACTTGGAAATGGCAGAGATGCTTAATGACTTCTTTGTTTCGGTCTTCACTGAGAAGTCTGAAGGAATGTCTAGTATAGTGAATGCTTACGGGAAGAGGGTTGATTTAGAAGAGAAAATAAGCAAAGAGCAAGTAAAAAATCACTTAGAAAAGTTAGATGCCTGCAAGTCACCAGGGCCTGATGAAATGCATCCTAGAATACTGAAGGAGTTAATAGAAGAGGTATCTGAGCCTCTAGCTATTATCTTTGGGAAATCATGGGAGACGGGGAGATTCCAGAAGACTGGAAGGGGGCAAATATAGTGCCCATCTATAAAAAGGGAAATAAAAACAACCCAGGAAACTACAGACCAGTTAGTTTAACTTCTGTGCCAGGGAAGATAATGGAGCAGGTAATCAAAGAAATCATCTGCAAACACTTGGAAGGTGGTAAGGTGATCGGGAATAGCCAGCATGGATTTGTAAAGAACAAATCATGTCAAACTAATCTGATAACATTCTTTGATAGGATAACGAGCCTTGTGGATAAGGGAGAAGCGGTGGATGTGATATATCTAGACTTCAGTAAGGCATTTGATACAGTCTCGCATGATATTCTTATAGATAAGCTAGGAAAGTACAATTTAGATGGGGCTACTATAAGGTGGGTGCATAACTGGCTGGATAACCGTACTCAGAGAGTAGTTGTTAATGGCTCCCAATCCTGCTGGAAAGGTATAACAAGTGGGGTTCCGCAGGGTTCTGTTTTGGGACCGGTTCTGTTCAATATCTTCATCAACGATTTAGATGTTGGCATAGAAAGTACGCTTATTAAGTTTGCAGATGATACCAAACTGGGAGGGATTGCAACTGCTTTGGAGGACAGGGTCAAAATTCAAAATGATCTGGACAAGTTGGAGAAATGGTCTGAGGTAAACAGGATGAAGTTCAATAAAGATAAATGCAAAGTGCTCCACTTAGGAAGGAACAATCAGTTTCACACATACAGAATGGGAGGAGACTGTCTAGGAAGGAGTATGGCAGAAAGAGATCTAGGGGTCATAGTGGACCACAAGCTTAATATGAGTCAACAGTGTGATACTGTTGCAAAAAAAGCAAACGTGATTCTGGGATGCATTAACAGGTGTGTTGTAAACAAGACACGAGAAGTCATTCTTCCGCTTTACTCTGCGCTGGTTAGGCCCCAACTGGAGTATTGTGTCCAGTTCTGGGCACCGCATTTCAAGAAAGATGTGGAGAAATTGGAGAGGGTCCAGAGAAGAGCAACAAGAATGATTAAAGGTCTTGAGAACATGACCTATGAAGGAAGGCTGAAGGAATTGGGTTTGTTTAGTTTGGAAAGAGAAGACTGAGAGGGGACATGATAGCAGTTTTCAGGTATCTAAAAGGGTGTCATCAGGAGGAGGGAGAAAACTTGTTCACCTTAGCCTCCAATGATAGAACAAGAAGCAATGGGCTTAAACTGCAGCAAGGGAGATTTAGGTTGGACATTAGGAAAAAGTTCCTAACTGTCAGGGTAGTTAAACACTGGAATAGATTGCCTAGGGAAGTTGTGGAATCTCCATCTCTGGAGATATTTAAGAGTAGGTTAGATAAATGTCTATCAGGGATGGTCTAGACAGTATTTGGTCCTGCCATGAGGGCAGGGGACTGGACTCGATGACCTCTCGAGGTCCCTTCCAGTCCTAGAGTCTATGAGTCTATGAGGGTATAATGGGAGGAGCAATGAGGTGGTGGGTTGGTGACAGAGTCACTTTCTTGCCAGACCTAGGACATCCTGAGGTCTTTCAGTTACCTGGAGACTCTGGCTAGAATAGTAGTAACAGGGCCAGGCTTGCCATAGGGGCTAGGACAGCTGCAGAAAGAAATCCTGGGCCGGCAGAGAAGAAGCTTTAATTAAGGTCACTTCCCAGCACAGAGCACCATTGAGGGGAGAAGCAGCTGCCAAGCCTGGTCTCCCAGATCACAATGGAGGCGCAGTTCTCCGACCCAGGGAAGCTGCACCCAATATACTGAGCAGAGAGGGACAGAGCGTTTGAGCAGCTTCCCTCTTTAGCTCTCTGGGGAGAGCAGCTAAGGGAGCCCCTCCTCACAGGGAGCAATGGCTGATCTCATTTGACACCACTGTCCATCTGGAATCATCCTGTCTTTCATACAGGACTCAGATTAACAATGGTCTCAATCACACCGGATTCCAGAAAAGAATGAGTCCAGAATGCTGTGGAAAATACCATCTGGTGTGGCCAGTGCTGACTCCTCCACCTCCCTCACCCCCGCAGATCTAGGACAAGGACTGGGGCACAAATTCCAAACGGAACCGAAAGTCCTGCAGTTTTCAAAAGAGGCAGAAAAGCAAAATCTGTGATTTCAAACAACAGTGTTTGCTAAGTGGACGGAGAGTTATCACAGGACAGGCACGTGACTGGAGAATGGACTGGTGACCTGGTGATAGAGCAGGATCTGGCACAAGTGACCAGAGAGAAGGATTATGTTAGCAGCAGAGCCCAGACACCCCCTAGTACCCAGAGCCCAGACCCCCCAGCCAGGGGCCCCAGCCCCCCCCCAGCCAGGGGCCCATCAGATACTCCTGGGACGCAGCCCCAAGTCCTGGCCAGGACCCCAGATACCCCTCAAAGCTCCACCGGCCAGAGAACCCCCACCACACCATGATTGCCAGGTTGGGAATCCCAAAGGGTTCCCCCACCAAGAGCCCCCAGCAGCCAGAGACACCTAAGGACCCCCCCACTGGGAATCAGAACCACACTGTGCTAGGAACTCCCCCACTCCAGCACGATCTACCATGACATTTGCTGGGACCACCCTGTGGTGTATCAACGCGGAGCACAGAAAATTCTCACACAACACAGGCTGTAAGCAAGTAAAAAATCTTCTTCTTATTTTTACTCTACTTCCTTATATAGTTGATTTCAGT